>NW_006785407.1:1089153-1107426 GCF_000442215.2 Lipotes vexillifer | reverse complement strand
CCCTCAGGTGGAAATGAAAACAAGTCTCCCTGACGCTGGTCTGTGTTGCTGAGTGTTTCTGTGGCAGGTGCATGTGTGTGCCTCCCTGTTCCCTCAAAGTCAGTGGTCAAAGCTGGTTGAATACCAACATCGAAGAATACATGGTATAGTGTTATTTAGAGGAGAGGGATCTGTTTGATTCTGTAACATGTAAAGCTAATATGTCTTCCAAGAAGGATTCTGGCTTGGAGGATTGTAAAGGAAAACTAGAATTACAGAAAGCTGGGAAATACTTTGAGGAGTTTTCTTCACACAGTGGCCTTGAATTAGTGTGTAAAGAATAGTTTTTATTAAGATGAAATCAGTTTTTCCCTTTTGGACTATTTTTAAATCACCATTTGAATGGATGCCAATTCGTAGCCTGCAGGAGTGCCCGCATCTTGTTCCTGCCCTAGGGAGAGCTTATCGCCAGGTGAGAGGTGGCCTCCGAAGAAGCAGGCACGGCTTAGACTGGAAAGGGTGGGCCAAGTGGAAAGGCAGTGTGATGGAATAGAACCTCCTTTTGCACAATCCGAGTAGCAGGACCAGGTATGGAGCATGTGAAGAACTCAAAAAGGTCCGGTAAGGACTTTATTGTGACAGCAACGAGATGTCAGTAAAATGAATTAGATAAGAGTGACATGTTTAGATCAGATTCAGAAAGGCTATTGTGGCCTGCAGCGTGAGAAGAGATTGGTTGGGGAGTGAGCACTCCAACAGGCAGGGAGAGCTGGAGACTGTCGCGGTTATCCAGGGACATGTGACAGTGGTCTGAGCTAGCTAGCGAGGATGGAGAGAAGTGAAGGGATTCCGGAGGGAGGGAGAGTTTGATGGGACTTGGACCCATCAGTCAGGGGCTGAGTGGGTGGTTGTTCAGGGTTCTGACTAGGTGAAGGTGCTGTAGTTCATCAAGTCAGAGAACACAGGCAAGGAGCGGAAGTGAGGTTGGTGTGCATAAGAAGGAAATAAATTCAGATCTTGAAATCTGGAGTACTGAATTGCAGAAACGAAGTGGCATAGAACAGGAGAACAGAAACATAAAAGGCTGTGACACGGGACAGAAGATTAACTTGAATGAAGAAAAAGTTCACAGCACTGAAATTGAACACTTAGCACTAGTTAACTTGGGTCTCTACATGCCTTACATGATTAGTTAAGTGTAAATTTGTTTGATTTCTACTAAAATAGTACCCTCAAGTGGCAATTAAAACAACAGCAGGGCTTCCCTGGTGGCGCAGTGGTTGAGAGTCCACCTGCCGATGCAGGGGACGCGGGTTCGTGCCCCGGTCCGGGAGGATCCCACATGCCGCGGAGCGGCTGGGCCCGTGAGCCATGGCCGCCGAGCCTGCGCGTCCGGAGCCTGTGCTCCGCAACGGGAGAGGCCACAGCAGTGAGAGGCCCAAGTACCAAAAAAAAAAAAAAAAAAAAAAAAAAAAAAAACAACAGCAAACCATACATCTCTCAAATGCTGGTCTATACATCAAATATTATAGATTTACAAGCGGGGAGACATGAGGACAGGCCCCAGGTTGACTGTCTTCAGGAGTTATTTGTGAACTATAACTGATTCAGACTCTTACAATACTTAAAGATGTGTTAGTGAGGATAAAGTTAAGTGATTTGGTCATACCACTGTTTCAAAAGAAAATTTGAAATCCAATAAGTAAGAAGTTATCACAATTTTCTTTTGAAATAGTGCTATGACCAAATCATTTAACTTTATTCTGACCAATCTGTGTAAAATAGCATTGTCCCCTCCAGCCTCTTCTCAGCTTACTTTTCTCCATAGCAGTTATCACCCGCTGATATGCTAAGTATTTACTTGTTTGTTTTTCTTCTGTCCTCTCTCTTCCCCTTACTCATCTAGGATGTTATCTCTACCAGGAAAAGACTTTGTTTTGCTTACTACTATATTCCCAGCGTCTAGCTTAGTTCCCGGCACATATATGCATTTAGTAATTATTTGCTGAATAACTGTTTTTGAGTAAATAAAATGAATGTCAATTTGGGAATTCAGCACTACCAGGTCATATAATAATAGACTATCTTAATAAAGAAAATAGACTGAAAAAGTTCTTAAACTACAGAGAAATTTCTGTAACGTACTTTGAATGCACTATAGCTAATTTTACACATATATGTGAAATACACGAATATGTATATACAGTATAATGTACTTATGAATGCGACATAGCTAACTGGCCTTTAAATATAATCACATTTCAACTTTTCCATCTTGGCCACTTTTCTCACCAACGTTTAATCAAAACGTGTATTTTACATATTCAAGCTCCACCAAATGAGCTTTTGAAAACCAGTGCATTTGAATCAATAGAAATGTACTTAATTTTAAACGATACTGGTTTTGAATTAACTCTGGACCTCACCTTAAGGGAAATTTTGTAAATATTTGCAAATTAAAACTGTGAAGCCTCAGATGCTCTCAGAGTAAATGAGGCGGTGATATTTCAACAGTATTTTTACAACTCTGAAATAATCTTTAGAACTGTTCTCTTCTTTCTTTTTTTCCCTTTAGTGTAGGAGCACTCCAGCCCGAGTTTCTGGAAGATCAATACCAGATTCCAGAGGTTAGAAGGTTAGATCAGTGTTCTTTCCCGCCCTGTTGATAGCAGGGTAACTTTAATGTTGTGCGTTTCCAGAGTCTGTTTACACCGTCTCAGAACCCTGAGTCTTGTGTGTGTGTTGAAGATTGCTCTTTCATCGGAGTGCACCCCCGGCCCCCCAGGACTGACAGGTCTCCCAAAGCCTCCACGCCGCGTGTGAGCGGTGAGCGTTACATCCATCCCTGTTTCTGAGGATGGCATCTACGTTTGGCGACGATCCTCTTGCTAAAGTTCACAAAGCACTTCAAAGTCAGGAGTCGCCGCCTAATCCAGGCCGCGATGCCCTTCCCTGGGCCCTCGGTGCACGCCCCCCGCTGACCACCTGGGAGCACCGGCGCGCACAGCCCACCGCACACTCCCCGCGAGCGGAGCCAGAGGGCGGCGGCGGCGAGACCCTGCCCCCGGGACAGAGCGCCGCTACCCCAACCTGCTAGCTGTCTGCCGCCCAGTCTCCCACGCCTCCACCCCTCCCCTCCCCTCCCCGGCCTTCCCCGCCGGTCCATCCCCGCGCCCGCCGCCGCCTCCCTGGGAAGCTTGTCCCTCGCCACCCGCCGTAGCCCGGCGCTGGCCGGTCGCCGTCTCCAAGATGGCTCGGGGCTCCGTGCACGGATGAGAGAAGCCGCCGCCGAGCTGGTCCCGCCGCCCGCCTTCGCCGTCACTCCCGCCGCCGCCATGGAGGAGCCGCCGCCGCCGCCGCCGCCGCCGCCGCCGCCGCCGCCGCCGCCGCCGCCGCCGCCGCCGCCGCCGCCGCCGCCGCCGCCGCCGCCGCCGCCGCCGCCGCCGCCGCCGCCGCCGCCGCCGCCGCCGCCGCCGCCGCCGCCGCCGGAACCCGAACCCGAGCCGGAGCGCTGCCGGGCGGCGAGGTGAGTGGGGCTGCCGCGGCGGGCCCGGCGCAGAAAGCGGGTCTCGTCCTGGCCTGAGCTTGGTCGGGGGCCCGAGGGGGCGTGGGGGGCCTCTGCTTCCCGCCAGGTGGTGCGGGAGCATCCAGGCTGCCGGGCCAGAGGGGCGGGGTGCAGCCCTGGACGGAGGGCACGGCGGCCGGGTCGGCCCAGGGACTCCTGCCGGGGCGCCGCGGGTCCGGCCGAGCGCTCAGCCCGCCGGCCCTCCCTGCGGCTTCGCCGCGCGCCGGGAATGCGGCGGGGCGGGAGCGTAGCGGGGCGCCCCTGGTCCTGCCGGGACTGGCACCCCTCCCCCTCCCCCTCCCCTCCCCTCCCCTCCCCCTCCAAGGCTTCCGAACCGGCGCCGCGCTGAAACTACGCGCCTCGTTACTAAGCGAAAATGCTACCTCCCGTTCGCCCCCGCTCAAGTAAAGAGGTAGACGCTCGTGAAGCAGATGCGCACTGGCTGTTGCCCCTTCGTTCTCCTCCTGCCCTCCGTTTGTCTCCCCCCGAGTGTGCCTGCTGTCTCTCCTGTGAGAAACTGCATTCGGGCTGTGCAAACAGGTTGGTTTCTCTTTCTGAGGGCCCTTTACCGGCCGTGAGTAGTAGCGTTGTGCAGATTGTTGCTCACACGTGCACATCAAGTGAAGGATTGATTTGTCCAAAACTTTGCTCCCACAGGAAGCTCTAATATGGAACTTTGGTACCCAAAGCATTCATTGCATTCTGTTCCCTAGGGGCTCTATTAATGAATTCTTACGTCATTTTTCTGATCGGGAGATGAAATTCACCATAACTAAGAATTTCTCTCTTATATGCCTCCGTGTGTACGTTCAGATGCCCTCTTACCCCTGTCTTTTGCATCCCAGTGTAAACTTGCAAACTGCTGCCCCCTGTCCCCTGTAAGGAAAATACTTCCACGTCTCCTCTTGCATCTTGCTGTCTTGCTCTGTAGTTGCAGGTTAAGTGTCCTCTTTCTTTTTCCTCCTTAAAGAAATTTTAAACAAAGTCTGCAGCTGTAGTTAGAACTGAATACAGGAACCACATTCGTGCTTGTTATGACCCAGTCGGCCCAAACAGATTTGTTTTGTTTTTACAGGCTGTGAAGAAAGTCGTTCTTCATTTTCCTTAACTCTGAGGTACTTCCGAGATACTCTTGTGAACTTTTAGGGAACAGCCTCTGTAAATAATGGTACATGGTGTAATGAGAATTCATTTTGGTCCTTTGGGATACATCTAACATTTTTAGAACTTTTGTCAGAAAGTTTATTATATAAATTTGGTAGTAGATTCATACTTTGAGTATTTTGACTCCTTTAAGTTTTTCTTTAAAAATAATAATAGCGAACACTTACTAACCGTTTAAAATGTGCCGTTTCCTTTGCTTCTGTTATAACCCATTTAATCTTGACCAACAACCTTAGGAACATACTATTACTGTCTCTTTTTAAGATGAGGAAACTGAGGCACAAAGTTAAGTGTTTTGTCCAAGGTTTCACAGTTAGTGCTGAACTCAGGTCTGGCTGCACATTCCCTGCTCTTAACCGCCATGAAGAAGACAGTTGATTTCATTATACGAACGGGCAGATCAGAAGTTATAATTCTGTATAACTATACTCTGGGAAAAAAAGGATGTGAACACTCTTAGGTAAAAGGAACAGAGAATTGCAAATGTGCTGTAAAAAATGACTGTTTCTCTAATGATAAAAAGAAACCTTGAGTTTTCAGCCAGGTTTCTGTCTTTGTTATAGTAGAAATAGGTCAGGATAATCGGCTTCATCCAACTTTAAGTGAACAGCAGTGTACAGAACAAGAAGATCTTAGAAATATTTTTCTTAGCAACATTGCAGTTAACTTTACAATAGCAAATCTGTAAAACATTACTTGACAAAGCTGTTAGTTTTTCTTTTATACGCCCTCATTGTCACCACCACCTCTTTAATACACAGAGCTGACCTCTGACCAACTTACTGTAGATCATTAGTAAAAGATGCTTCAGGGGCTCTGCAGTTGTTTATTTGAATTTCTTTTACCTGTGTTTTTAACCATTTTAAAGAAGCTCAACATGCATTTTCAAATATTGCTAGATGCCACATTTAACGCATAGGAGACCAATAACGTGACTTGTGCTACTAGGTTAACTGGTTTGGGACAGACCAGAATAAAGCTCCATCTGCCATCTTTATTCATGCACTTCATGTCGATGTGTCATTGATTAGGAAGGCTGATCTGATGCACGGGTCTTTTGTGGAAAGCAGGCCCGCACACGTTGGCCAGTGCAGCAGTGCAGCAGGTGCCAGCCCAGTACATCTGCTCAGCGCGTGCTGATGTGAGAGTTATGCAATGACCGGGGAACACAAAACAGGTTGAGAAGCGATAGTGCTCTTACGGTTTTACTGCCTGTTGTCAGTGGTGGATACTTCTTGTCCTTGTTTTCGATAAATAATTCATGGTAAGGATAGCAGTTGTTATTGTTAGTGATTAAACTTAGAAATAAGCATTCCTTATAATTTCTTTTTTAAGCTTCTGGGTCAGTTGTAGGAGGATCCTGAGAGTATAAGGAGAGCTTTTAAAACTAATTTGGAACAATTTACTTTTGTGATTTCTTGAATCTGCACTTAAAAAAAAACACAGATCTTGGCTATTAAGGCTGATACGAGACTGCTTCTATCTCCTGTAAGCTTTCATAAAAATGTTTATGTTAGGGCCTCCCTGGTGGCGCAGTGGTTGAGAGTCCACCTGCCGATGCAGGGCACACGGGTTCGTGCCCTGGTCCGGGAAGATCCCACATGCCGCGGAGCGGCTGGGCCCGTGAGCCATGGCCGCTGAGCCTGCGCGTCTGGAGCCTGTGCTCTGCAGCGGGAGAGGCCACAACAATGAGAGGCCCGTGTACCGCAAAAAAAAAAAAAAAAAGTTTATGTTAAAAATAGCCTCCTTGGGCTTCCCTGGTGGCGCAGTGGTTAAGAATCCGCCTGCAAAATGCAGGGGACACAGGTTCAAGCCCTGGTCTGGGAGGATCCCACATGCACGCACAACTAAACCTGTGTGCCACAACTACTGAGCCTGCGCTCTAGAGCCCGTGAGCCACAACTACTGAGCCTGCGTGCTGCAACTACTGAAGCCTGCGTGCCTAGAGCCTGCGCTCCTCAACAAGAGAAGCCACCGCAATGAGAAGCCCCTGCTCACCGCAACTAGAGAAAGCCCGCGCGCAGCAACAATAACCCAGTGCAGCCAAAAATAAATTTAAATAAATAAATAAATTTATTAAAAAAACATAGCCTCCTTGTTCTCATTTATTGACCCGTGTAAAGTACTTGTTACATGAAATAACTTTTTTTAACCAGTGACTTTATTTACTTTTTATAATATGGCTCTTATAAATTCATTTGAAAAAATGGGTTTCACTACTAAAAATGTACTTCAATATTCTGTCCCTCCTAGGTGATTTGATCTCTCCCTCTCCTTGAATGTCCCCTTGGAGCCTGCTTGTTTCAGTCTTGCCACTGGATGTCGCTTATTTATTCTCAGCGAAACCCACCTTATGGTGCAGATGCAGGTTCTCCCGGCAGCATCAGTGATGGGGCGTGGCTTGAGACCCTTACTGGAGGAGATACCGTTGGCAGGGGTGGCTTTAGGCAGAGAAGCAGTGACCACACAGCAGTAACAAAGGGCTCCAGTGATAGCAGAAGCTCCTTCGTGTGCTGAAATGGGGACAGCTCGTCTTTCAAGAAGGACTTTGTGGTTTCCTTTTTTTTTTTTTTTGCGGTACGCGGGCCTCTCACTGTTGTGGCCTCTCCCGTTGCGGAGCACAGGCTCCGGACGTGCAGGCTCAGCGGCCATGGCTCACGGGCCCAGCTGCTCCGCGGCATGTGGGATCTTCCCAGACCGGGGCACGGACCCGCGTCCCCTGCATGGGCAGGCGGACTCTCAATCACTGCGCCACCAGGCAAGCCCTTGTGGTTCCTTTAATAGTCATATTGTTAGAAGTTGCTTCTACTTCTTTCACTTGCGTTCTCTTAACGTCTTGTAAATCTTGTTCTGAGCCCTACTGAAATAAGGGGATATAAAGTCTTGATTGTTTACTGGATACTTTGCCTTAATAACTTCCTGTTACTTAATAATTCCTCATTCTTCAGTGATTATCATTTTTACTCATAGCATGCTGTTGTTTTAGCCTTCTCATTTGACCAGGTGGTATGTATTGTTTATAAAGACACTTTGATGCCTCCAGTCAGTAGGCCATTGGAAATAATTTCTTTAAAGAGAAAATGGGGGAAATGTTGGAAAAAGAGTTTGGCCAGTGACTGCTGTGGGTCTTTATAAGCTGGCATTCCCTGGGCAGCATATGGTAAGCAAGGTTCAGGTACTGTGCTTCAGCTCCTACTTGGCTTTGTCTGTACCTGGTGGGTCAGTGTATTCTTTTGCCTGTAGAAAGCCAAAGTATAATTAAGAGATTGATTGGTAAGCATGACATCAGCTAGGGAAATTAGTTGAATGATCTTAGTGACTAATGTTAACAGACCAGGTTGGCTTGCATCCCTAACAGGCGTACCCCCAGCTTCTAGGATGAGAGGCAGGTAACAAGAGTCTTACTCTTAGGTTTTCATTTCCCTAGACTTCACACGGGCTGCTGTTTTTCTTTTCCCTCTGGTTACTAACTTCCTTCAGTTTGTTAGGTTATAGTGTGTTTGTTTTTAGTCTTCAGTCTTACTTTAATTAGATTATGACAAACCTTGCTTTTCCTGCTTTACTTTGAGGTATATTGTATCCTTGTCCCTTAAAGACATCTGTTTAAAAAACCCTCAGTGGTAGATTTTTACTAATGGTAAGTCTCAGAGGATCACCTAACTGTCTTCACCCTCCTCATAATCTACTCCTCTGACCCTGCCCCCGACAAAGAATCCTTTGGCGTAGTTTCTGAAAAAGGTGTGGCAAAGATGTCAGTGGTTGGTGCTTTCATAAAATGCTTTTTGACTCTTGTGAGTATGGTGTTCAAAAACGATCATGATGGTATGTGGTTTTTCTGGATTTGTCATAAAATTAAGTTTATTTTTATTTTTTTAATAAATTTATTTATTTTTGGCTGCGTTGGGTCTTTGTTGCTGCACGCGGGCCTTCTCTAGTTGCGGCGAGCGCGGGCCACTCTTCCTTGCGGTGCATGGACTTCTCATTGCGGTGGCTTCTCTTGTGGCAGAGCACGGGCTCTAGGTGCACAGGCTTCAGTAGTTGTGGCATGTGGGCTCAGTAGTTGTGGCTCGTGGGCTCTAGAGTGCAGGCTCAGTAGTTGTGGCGCATGGGCCTAGTTGCTCCGTGGCATGTGGGATCTTTCCAGACCAGGGATCGAACCCGTGTCCCCTGCATTGGTGGATTCTTAACCACTGCGCCACCAGGGAAGTCCATAAAATTAAATTAAAAAGTTTTAGACCTACATGAGAATTCTGTGCAGCTATTAAAAACCATGTTTTTAAGGAATATTCAGTGACATGGGCAAATGCTCATGATATAATTCCTTCTAGATAAGTCTTCATACAAGTGGGACCTGAGTATCTACTTTTAAAGGGATTCTCAGGTACTTCAGATTTATACGTACCCACCACTGTGTTCAATGAGAAAAGCAGATTATACAACAGCATGTGCAGAAGATGGTAGCCAGTACTTGAGGTGGCTGCTCAGCTCGTATAGATCTGTCCACCAGCTGTGACTGTCCTGCCCCCTCACCCAGCCCCGTCTCGATTCTAGCTCCATGGTACAGATGGGAGCTGCCCTCGGCTTACGCACTCCTGGCTATAGGGACGGGCGCTTGATGCAAGCCAGGCCATTCGAGCTCTTTCCTAGGATTTTTCAAATTGGAGCTGGGGGACAGAAAAGCTGTTTTTAGTAACTGAAATGTATACTGTGGAGTCCGGAGCCTAGAGCTAGCTCCCTGAACCGTAGTCACCATCTCACAGAGAACTAGTTTGGTTTCAGACAGTGACGTTGAACCCCAGAGAGAAGAAGAGACCAAAAGAAGTCTTTGGCTATTGTCCTTTTATGCTACATTCACCCCCATTTTTCTCTTGATTCGATATGTGAATTGATAAATTCTTTATTTCTGCATAAACTATTAATAATTTGAGTTGGGCTTCTTAAAGTCCTTATACTTAGTATGAACCCATTAAAAAAAAAGTATATGTGTCTAGAAAAAAGGTTGAAGGAATACATCCTACTTTTTTCCTAAAATTTTTTATAATGAACGTTACATGTTTTTATTTTACAATAAAAAGCTAGAGAGCCCAAATTCCTGTACATTTATAATTTTAAGTCTCTTTACTTTGCGTTGTTCCTAAAATTGAAATTGATAAGATTCTGTATGTTATATAAAGAGACTATTGTTGCCAAATTTTAAATTAATTTAAATTTTCCTTTTTAAAATTTTAGTATATATGCACTATCTGAGCTGACGATATCCATTTGGTTTTCTTTAATTATGAAGTTCATCCTGGATAACGGAGTTTGTAGTTGAGATACAAGCAACATCAGCAGTAACAAACGAAGGGCTTTTGCTCTATGGTGGCCTCTATAGTCATAGAGTTATTACTTCGATCTCTAACTATATTCTCAACATGTACGTTATGTTAAAATACTTGACCCTTTTTAAGAGGCATGGTTGAAACCACTGTATTTTAAAAGGAACGTTATTCCTCTGGAAAGTAGGTGTGGTAGGTACAGTCTTATATTTCCCACAGACCTCACACTCACGTATGGAGTGCAAGTTGCCTTTAGATATTTATTCGCTAATGGCATAGGCAAAATGAAAATTTGTTTTTGACCTGTAAGAACACTCATTTGTCGTATTTTGCAGACATCAGTAGAAGTATCAGTCTCATGGATCATATGGATGCCAAGTGTTTATAAAGTAGCAGGGAAAGATATTAAGGATATATTAGGCATTCTTTCAAAAGCGTTTCATAAGAGGATTTCCTTTCAGCATAATTTCAGAAGAAGTAAGCCTGTGGAAAAAAGTAGATGCTAAGCTTTAAAGCTGATCAGATTTGATGTTTTCAGTGGAGCTTTTTTTTTTTTTTCTTTTTGCATGTGAGCAGGCTATTTGAGGATACTGCTGAACTGTAGAATGTTCTCAACAGGGCTTATTAGAGGACAACTAGTTTGGAGATGTAAAATTAATAGAAATTGTCAACCTTTTTAGTCTTCCAGTGGAAATAGTTTGGAAGAAAATTTAATACATTAATTTTATTGTACCATTAAAATTCTGAAGTCTTTTTGTGTAGGAACATAAAAATATAGGTATAAGTTGGTTTTCTCACAAAATTTTTTTTAAAATAAATTTATTTATTTATTTTTTGGCTGTGTTGGGTCTTTGTTGCTGTGCACGGGCTTTCTCTAGTTGCAGTGAGCAGGGGCTACTTTTCATTGTGGTGTGCAGGCTTCTCATTGCGGTGGCTTCTCTTGTGGAGCACAGGCGCTAGGCGCGTGGGCTTCAGTACTTGTGGCGTACGGGCTCTAGAGTGCAGGTTCAGTAGTTGTGGCGCACGGGCTTAGTTGTTCCATGGCATGTGGGATCTTCCTGGACCAGGGCATCTGAGCCATGCTCTTCATTTTAGAGGTGAGAAAAGCAGCCTACAGAGGCTGCAGCTTCCCCAGGGTCACAGCCTAGGACCCAGGTCTCCAGGCTCTCACCTCCCGTTCCTTCTGTCACCCTGTGCTCCCATCAGTGTCCAGAGCTAAAGGTGCTCTTCAGCTCAGGCCCGCACACCAACCATGGATGGAATACTAGGCTTTCTGGATTAAGTGGACTTTACAGGGTGGAGAAGTGATGAAAGATTTGTTTTCAGAAAAAGAAAAAAAATATGCAAAAGAAACACCCAACCCTGAAATCTCCCCCAAACTCACTGTACGCACCTTTTTTTCCCATGAAACTTTATTTCAAGTTCACAGAATAAAGAGGTGCCAGCACTCAAACCTTTTTAGAGATCTCATTATTTTTTTGTGTGCTCAGTCTTTAGGTCAATCAGGCAGTAAGATTGTAATTTCTGTCCCGGGGTGGTGATGTTGAAACTCTGGCTGTGATTGTGACCTATGGTAGGAAATATGTTTTACAACTGTATGTGGGTACTGTATAACTGAAACAAAAATTTATGAAACAATGTTTGACCTTGTAATATATGATATATGCTGATAATTCTTGTTTTGTTCTCCTACTAAAAAAATTGTTCATCGTGACTCATTTTATTGATTTTATTATCCACAAATGGGTTGTGACCCTCATTTTGAAAAACACGGCTCTACCAAAATTTTAAAAAGATGCTATTGCAAATACTTTGTCCTTTGTCCCTTGAGATTGAATCAGGAGAAGAAGCATTGTGCTTATCCATTAAATGATCAAAAGGCGTTTTGAAGAAGCTAGGCACGATTTGGATCCGACTGTTTCTTCTTTGAAAACAGCGTTATTCCCCAAAGGCAAGAATAAGCATGCATCTTATCCTTGTGTCTCAAGGTTGTTCTCTTGGTTGCTTATCCTTAAACACAAGGGTTGTAAAGATGAGTTTAAAATTTGGTATTAATTTTACAGTAAAATTTGTGTTGGAATATATGAGTACATTAGATAATTTGTTCATTTTTCTCTGAAACACTAATATGTATTTTAATTTTTTTTCCCAGTAGAGCAGTCCTCAAGAAAAGAAAAAAAAAGGAACTCATTCTATGCTGCTGTGTGTGTGTGTGTGTGTGTGTGTGTGTGAGGGTACAGCAGTTTTCACTGCAGCGAAGTATATTTTTATTTTTTTTTTAATTTATTTTTTATTTTTTGGCTGCGTTGGGTCTTCGTTGCTGCACGCGGGCTTTCTCTAGTTGCGGCGAGCGGGGGCTACTCTTCTTTGCGGTGCGCGGGCTTCTCATTGCGGTGGCGTCTCTTGCGGAGCACGGGCTCTAGGCGCGCGGGCTTCAGTAGTTGTGGCGCACAGGCTGTAGAGCGCAGGCTCAGTAGTTGTGGCGCACGGGCTCTAGAGCGCAGGCTCAGTAGTTGTGGCGCACGGGCTTAGTTGCTCCGCGGCATGTGGGGTCTTCCCGGACCAGGGCTGGAGCCCGTGTCCCCTGCGTCGCCGGCGGATTCTTAACCACTGCGCCGCCAGGGAAGGCCCGCAGGCATATTTTCGAAGAGGATGGCCTGGCGCGCGGTAGTTTGCTCTCCTCCTCTGCCTTGTTAATGCTTCCTCCTCCTTCTGGTCTTCTTTGAAGCGCTGCTTACTTGAGGGTCAGCCTTCCCTTAACCTCATACCCCTTCACTAGAAGTTAGATTAAGTCCCTCTGTTCTGAGTCTTCCTAGTCCCGGTGGTTCTCCACCCTGTTCTGGCATCTCACCATTTGTAATTATCTACTTGAATGAAACGTTTGTTTATTGTCTCTTGGCCTCAATAGCCATCAGACTCCAGGAGGGCAGGGACGTGGTTGTTTGGCTCACGTTTAGGTCTCCCTTCCTGGCACAGCGTCTAATGATTGGTAGGCTCTCCACAGGTACTTGTTGGATGGAGGAGGCGGTGGATATATTGGAGGGCACAGAGGTGTTGGTACTAGGCAGACAGGCTTTGAATCTTACCTTTTAATTAGTAGCCTCTGATTTGGGGAAAGTTACTTAACTTCTCTCAGAGTCAGTTTGCTCCTTTGAAAATCAAATAATAATAGCATCTCCTTCGTAGGTTGTTACTAAATTAAATGAGATAATGGCCTTTTATATAAAGTGCTCAGTAATTTAGCTCTCTTTATTAATTTCTTTTCTTTTTCTTTTTTCATTTAAAGTGAAAAGAGAGGAAGTCCATCGTAATTAATTTTCATAAAAAGCCATCAAGTATGTTTTGAGGCTAGGTACATTTTAAAATAGCTGCAGTAATCTTTATTCAAGAAACATTTGTTTTTTCCATGTCTGTTGAAGTCATAGGAGAAAGAGGATTTGGGGACCTGGCTTTTCCAAATTCCCTCTTTTGCTTCAAGTGTGATTATTTTGCATATTCCTAAAGGTGTTTGGAATTTTGACACGAGCATCATAAATCATGACACTAAAATCAGAAGTGTTTACACTACAGGTTGAATGACTCCTTTAGGTCATTAGGCACAGCTCAGTCTTTTTGCTCTGGAACTTCTTTGTAGTTGTTTGTTTAACTTGACATGTCTTTACAACTTAGATTACTACTGTTTTCATTTTTTTAAATGTTGTGCATTATGTTTAAGAGTAATATTTTCCAAATTGGTCTAGCTGTTGCCTTAGAAAAGTGAATGAAATCAGTTTTCTAAATCAGTTAGAAATCTCTCTGATTATAAAAGTAACACGTGTCAATTGTAGAAAAATCTGAAAAGTATAAAGAAGAAAATAGCCAGTCATAATCCTACCATCTAAAAATAGTCACCATTAACATTTTGGCATATTTCTTTCCTGGGCTTTACCTCTTTACCTGTGTGTGTGTGTGTGTGTGTGTGTGTGATTTATATATTGGTTTGGCCAAAAAGTTCGTTCGGTTTTTTTCCTGTTAAGATGTTAAGGCAACTAGCAGTGATTAGTTGTCTTTAATTTCATTCCAGACAGTTTTGTTGGGTTGCATCGTGACATAGACCCTAACATATCAGCGTGCATTTAAAGAAAAAACTTATCAAAATTGGTGGATTTTTGTGTAGCCATTTTAATATTGCAGGTGGAAGGAAAAAAGCAACATTTTCAGCATATTATGCCTTATTATTTCAAGAAAGGTAGAAATGCAACTGAAACCCAAAAATGATCTGTACGGTGTGTGGAGAAGGTGCTGTAACTGATTGAACGTGTCAAAAGTGGTTTGCGAAGTTTCGTGTTGGAGATTTCTCGCTGGATGATGCTCCACAGTCAGGTAGACCAGCTGACGTTGATTGTTCTCATTAATTGAGAACAATCAGTGTTATACCATGAGGGAGATAACCGAATTCTCAAAATACCTGCATCAAGCATTGAAAATCATTTGCACCAGCTTGGTTACATTAATCGCTTTGATGTTCGGGTTCCACATAAGTGTATTTCCGCATGCGATTCTCTACTTAAACGTAAGGAAAACATTCCGTTTATAAAACAAATTGTGACGGGTGATGAAAAGTGGATACTGTACAATAATGTGGAATGGAAGAGATCGTGGGGCAAGCAAAATGAACCACCACCAACCACAGCAAAGGCCAGTCTTCATCCAAAGAAGGTGATGTTGTGTATATGTTGGGATTGGAAGGGAGTCCTCTATTATGAGCTCCTTCCGGAAAACGAAACGATTAATTCCAAAAAGTACTGCTCCTAATTAGACCAACTGAAAGCAGCACTCGTCAAAAAGCGTCCAGAATTAGTCATCCGAAAACACATAATCTTCCATCAGGATAACGCAAGACCGCATGTTTCTTTGATGACCAGGCAAAGACTGTTACAGCTTGGCTGGGAAGTTCTGATCCATCTGCCATTTCCACCAGACATTGCACCTTCGGATTTCCATTTATTTCTGTCTTTACAAAATTCTCTTAATGGAAAAAATTTCAATTCCCCAGAAGACTGTAAGAGGCACCTGGAACAGTTCTTTGCTCAAAAAGGTAAAAAGTTTTGGGAAGATGGAATTATGAAGTTGCCTGAAAAATGGCAGAAGGTAGTGGAACAAAAGGGTGAATATGCTGTTCAATAGAGTTCTTGGTGAAAATGAAGAATGTGTCTGTTATTTTTACTTAAAAACTGAAGGAACTTTTTGGCCAATACAGTATATAAATTACATATATATATGTTTATATATATACATATATATATATATATATACATACATATATATATAAATTTCCCCTTCATACATTTTATCTTTAGAAGCTACCGTATCATGAGCGCTTTCCCATGTTTTAAACATATTTAATGACAAACAATATTCCTCTTTATTGGAATACTGTAATTTAACTGGTTTTGAATTACTTTGACTAGAGTTCTATAAATCCTGACTCATTCCACTGGTGTGATCTCAGAGTTGTTTAAAGAGGCCATCAGAAGTCTGTACCTGAAAGTATAATACATGGGAGAGTCCTTTTCCACAGGCCCTGAGATGGCCCTTCTTTGTTGAAGACAGGCACCCTGGACTGTAGCTGATGCTAGGTGCTTTCAGGGAAGCAGCCGAGTAAAACAAGCTCCTGTCTGTAGGTGATGGAAAACTTAAAAGTGGGATGTAGTGATTCTTATTACATAGTATTGGGGGTAATCTCTGTCTGCCAGTGGGAGCCTCTGTTGTGTAGCAACTGCCTCCTGACCCCCATTGAGTGTTTTCTGATGTTTCTATTCCAGGAAGCTGCTTGTGATCTTAATTAATTTAACTAGTCCTTTGTTGGACTTTTAGGGTGTTTCCATTTCTTTAGCTATTATAAACAACAATGTTATGAACATTCTTTTTGGCTCAGTCTTTATGTATATCCAAGATATTTTATTAGGATAAAATCCTGGAAATGAAATTGCAGTATTAAAGAGTATACCTATATATATTTTAGGTATAATCTGTTCCTCTGTAAGTACAGAATTTTACATATTGAATTATATATAATAGAGGCAACTATGTAGGCAGTTCACAGAATTTGATAATACAGAGATGAAAGAGAAAGAGAGGCCAATTGACCAATTAGGTGGAACCCGGTAGGTTCCCTCAGGTTTTTTTATTTTAAATTTTTGTGTAATATTTGCTGTTGTATAATGTAACACAGACATTTGTATAATATATATATGAAATGCGTAGCATGATAAATTATCTAGAAGTGAACTTGCTCTTGTAAAGATCACCTGTGTGAAGAAAACAGCATCCTAGAGACCCCTTCTGCCCCTGCCCGGTCACTGCCCTCGTCTCCTCATTGCCCTGACACTTAGTGATAGTTCACGTCTTTCATGCAGCGTGATGTTCATGAGACTCACCTGTGTTGTCCTGGGTGCTCTAGTGGTTCCTTTGTTTTTGTTACTCTAAAGTACTTCATTGTGTAAATGTATCACAGGGTGTTTTTATTCACTCAGGCTTTTGGGGGGGTTGTTTTTTACCATTGTAATCATTTTTAAGTGTTCAGCTTAGTAGTGTTTAAGTATATTCATTCACACTGTGGCAGATCTCCAGAACTCTTCATCCTGCAAAACGGAGACTCTGTGTGCAGTAAATAACAACTGCCCTGTCCTCTCCCCTACCCCGTGGTCCAGGGAGCTTTCTGGATTGGAGATCTCCCTACCCTCAGATTTAGCTAGAAATAGGGAGGCCATGAATTTCACTTAAAGTCTGTTTGTGAGCAGACCTTTCAGTACATCCCTACACAAATTTGCCACTCAACGGTAGCTAAATTTGAAACTCCTTTAAGCTTAAGGTCCAGGCCAAATAGACCTCATCCACACTGAACATCTCTCCCGTTCCTGAACATGGCATCTTTTTTCTCAACTTCTTGCCTTTGAGTAGATTGGTTCCTGTGTATCAACTGCCCTTTCCTCACTTTTCTACTGCAGTCATTTCAAATGGCACTTGTCTTCTGAATCCTCTCACAGTCTCCTAGGCAGATAGATAATACTTGTATTATGTGTAAGTGTAACATAAAACATGCCCTGTCTTCAAGGAATTTATAATTTAGTTAAGGAGAAGAGATAAGGTAAATAGAAGCTTTATAATTCACGGTCTGGTGCAGAAATGGTAAATTTATATCTATCATCTACCTGTGTACCATCATTCAAATAGTATAAAATGTTTTTTATAATGATTACAATGAACTTGTAAAATAGATGTGCAGTTTTCAGATGGAGAAAGTGAGTCTTTAAGAGATATATTATTAGTTCAGGGGACTTCGCTGGTGGTCCAGTGGTTGGGACTCCCGGCTTCCACTGCAGGGGGCGCAGTTTCAATCCCTGGTCTGGAAAGTAGGGTCCTGCGTGCTGTGCAGTGCGGCCAAAAAAATAAATAAAGGAGAGAGAGAGAGAGAGAGATGTATTAGTTTAGAATACCTGGAGTCAGGACACATTCATCCTTGTTATGCTTCAGAGTCTGTGGTCCTGTATTTTATATGCTATCTCCTTAGGCATAAATGTGAAAGGATGTGGTGAATGATTTAAATAATAGTTTATTATAGCAGTAAAAGATATCAAAAGAATGATTAATTGCCAAGTAAATTATACAGGGGTGAGAAGAGGTCCCTCTAGACTGAGGTAGGCATATGATATATTATCTGAACATATTGTGAGCGTTTGCCATGTTAGTAAAAATATTAAAACTTCATTTAAAAATGGCTCTATAATTTCAGTTTATGGTTATGCTATAAACCATTTAGGTTATTACCAGTTTCTTGCTGTCCTAGATAGCACTGCAGTGAACCTACTGATACACAACTCTTTCTGCTCTTCTGGCTGCTCTTGTAAAGTCATTTCCTGAATGTAGAATTTGAAAGGAGTTTGAACACATTTAAGAGTTTTAATATCTACTGTTAAACATTTTCTTCTGAAAAGATTATATGAATGTATAGGCCACAAATAGTGCTTACCTTACTAGATTTCTAGCTTTGAGTAGTATTATAAAAAGTCTTTGCTAATTCAATAGCCCGGAAAGGGTTATCTTGTTTTAATTTGAGTGGTTACTACATAGGTGGAACTATTTTCATGTTTTATTGCTACTTAAATTTATTTTGTGAATTATCTTTTTATATTCTTTGCTTATTTTGCTGTTGGTATCTTAGGGTTTTTCTTGCCAGTTTTTTTTTTTTTTTTTTTTTTTTTTTTT
>NW_006785407.1:1070368-1088789 GCF_000442215.2 Lipotes vexillifer | reverse complement strand
CGAACCTGTGTCCCCTGCATCGGCAGGCGGACTCTCAACCACTGTGCCACCAGGGAAGCCCTCTTGCCAGTTTTAATGAGTTTTTTTTTTTAACATCTTTATTGGAGTATAATTGCTTTACAATAATGACTCTTTTATAAATTAAGGACATTTTTTTTCCAGGTTAACTTTTAATATGTTTAGTTATTATTTTTTTATATATTGAAGTTTTAAATGTTCACATAGTTAAATATTTTCTTTTAAATTTTCTTCCATTTCTTTAAAGCTAGGAAGTCCAACACATGTAATTAAGGGAAAATCATTTCAGATCCATTTTTTTCTGGAAAAATACCATAAGTACCATTTTCTATATTTTATGGAAAAATACCATAGCTTACATAAACTGTAAGCCATAAAAGAGCTTATAATGTAGGTTTTATGTATTTTTATATCACTGTAAATCTTGTTCTGACAGCTATGCACATGGTAGATACTGCATAAGTATCTGTTGATGGAACGAATGAGTTAATTCAATGAATTATCACTGACAAGACTTTAGTAATTTTACTGGTTCTTGGCACCTCTTCCTTTGTATTCCCTTTCTGTTCTCATTTTCTGAGAATTTGTGAACTAATAAAAGACAAAGGAGTGTCTTTTTTTAAGGCTCCGTGTGCAAGATTTCTATTCCTTTTTGCATCGCTGGATACTACATCTTGCGTACCTGGTAAGAGCTCTCCTCTTAGAATTGCTCTCTGAATGAGAGCTGATGTAGAACCTGTCGTAAGATCCCTAATTCCCCTTGTTTTAGTAGAAATAGGATTGCCTTCTGTTCAAATCCTGCTCATTTGCTAGTGCTTTTTCAAATTATTTTGCTAGAATTTGAATAATAGGTGATTAAAGTAAGGTAATTTGGTTATGTAGAGGTCTGTACCACACAGTTTCCCAAATGTTTTGCTGTTCAAAATTTCTTCAAGACATGAACAAGTGAGATAGCCCCTTTTTTTTTGGTGCTAAAAGCTTGTACTGACCTTAAAGTATATATATTTGAATTCTTAAGCATTCCATTTCTAGGCTATCAGAAAGTATTCTAACTGAAACTGGGTTTTACATGAAGAGTAAGAGAACTATAGGAGTAGGTCTCTTGCCTTTACGTATTTTTTTTTTTTTTAAATAGCTTTCTGCCAATCAAGAGGTCCTTGGTTCATATCCGAGGTGTCCCCACGGGGGAAAAAAAAAGGGAAGGGAAAAAAAAAAGAAATAAAATAAATTTATTGAGATATAATTCATATGGCATACAGTTCGCCCATTTAAAGTGTCCAGATCGGTTGTTTTAGTGTGCTCGAAGGTATGTGCAAACATCACCTGGTCAATTTTCGAGTGTTTTAATTACCTCAGAAAGAAACCTGGTACCCTTTAGCTACTGCTGCCTCCCAACCCCCATCCCTCCCAGTCCTAAGCAACCATTAGTCTACTTTCTGTCTGTATATTTGCCTGTTCTGAACATGTTTTATAAATTGAATCATATAATATATGGTCTTTCATGACTGCTTTTATTTAGCCTAATGTTTACAAGTTTCATCCATGTTGTACCATGTATGAGTCCTTCATTCCTTTATTTGGCTGAATAATGTTTCACTAAATGCATATGCTACATTTTGCTTATCCATTCTTCACTCGATAGACATTGGGTTGTTTCCACCTTTTGGCTAGTATGAGTGATGCAGCTATAAACATTCAAGTGTTTATACAGTTGTTTGTGTGGACATATGTTTTCATTTTTCTTGCATATATATACCTAGGAGTCTAATTGCTGGGTCATACGTTTTTCAAACTGGCTGCACCACTTGACATTCCCACCAGCAGCGTATGCGAGTTCTGATTTCTTCACATCTTTGCCCATGCTTGTTATTATCTGACTTTAAAATACTTATTTATTTATTTTTGGCCGCACTGCAGAGCACGTGAAATCTTAGTTCCCTGGCCAGGGATCAAGCCCGTGCCCCCTACATTGGAAGTGCAGAGTCTTAACCACTGGACTGCCAGGGAAGTCCCTTTCTGACTTTTTGATTATAACCACCCTGATGGATGTAAAGTACTATCTCATGGTTTTGATTTGTATTTTCCTAGTGGTGGTGAGCATCTTTTCAGGTGCTGGTTGGCCATTTGTATATCTTCGGAGAAGTGTGTATTCAGATCCTTTCCCCATTTTTAATTGGTTTATTTGTCTTTTTATGATTGAATTATGTTCAGGTATATTTAAAGGAGAACATGAACATTGGAGAAAAATAAAAGATATTAAAAAAACCCCAAATGGAATGTCTGAAGACGAAAAATACAGTATCTGAAATGACAAATACACTGGTTGGGATTATCAACAGAGTAGACACTGTAGAAAAAATTTTGAACTTGTGGACATAGCAATAGAAACTATGCAAAATGTAGTACAGAGAGTACACCGACTAGAAAAAAATGTATAGAACATCAGCGACCTATGGGATAATATCAGCCCTCTGCATATCTGTAATTAGAGCTCCTGAAAGAGGAAAGCGAGGTGGGGAAACTGAAAAACATATTTTAAGAAATATGGCTGTAAATGTTTCACATTTGATGAACAAACATTATAAACCCATAGATTCAAACAGTTCAATGAGCCTCAAGAAAGATAAACCCAAAATTATCACTGGAAAATCACTGCTTAAATCTCTTGTTCGTCCATGGTTTCTACCCTTGTATGTCAGTTTTATAAATAACTTTATTCTTTTTTTGTTAAAATAAATTTATTTTATTTCTTTATTGTTGGCTGCGTTGGGTCATTGTTGCTGTGCGTGGGCTTTCTCTAGTTGCGGCGAGTGGGGGCTACCCTTCGTTGCGATGCGTGGGCTTCTCATTGCCGTGGCTTCTTGTTGTGGAGCACGGGCTCTAGGTGCGCAGGCTTCAGTAGTTGTGGATCGCAGCCTCCAGTAGGTGTGGCTCACGGGCTCTAGAGCGCAGGCTCAGTAGTTGTGGTGCACGGGCTTAGTTGCTCTGTGGCATGTGGGATCTTCCCAGACCAGGGCTCAAACCCGTGTCCCCTGCATTGGCAGGTGGATTCTTAACTGCTGTGCCACCAAGGAAGTCCCAATAACTTTATTCTTGTAATTGTTTTCTTCTGCGTTCACGTCTCTAGTAATGTATTATATGAAACATTCTCCTTTTATCTCATTCACTAAACCATTGTGTTCCATGTTTGCTTAAAGTTTTTTTCCAAGAGGCTTTTGCTTTTATTGTATTTAGTTGTAGCCTTGCTTATGAACCATTTAAGGATTTTTCTAATTATTCCTAAATTAATTGGGCTGTTAAATTAAATGTTAATTTATTTCAATTAACCACTTTAACAAGAAGTATGGAGGACGGTGTCATTCCAAACGTAAAACAACATAGTGTCACAAAAGACTGAAAATTGCTGTCTTATTTGGTGAACTTGACATTGATGTGATTTAGAAGTCAGCTTCGGGCAAAGCCAGTGTATGTGGTCTGGATGGGGGTTGTTATTCTTGCCTAGTGCGGGTGGAAGCAACCTTGTAGCTTGAGTATTGATTTGAATTACTTATTCATCTGATACCTTTATCCTTTGAATGTCTGTTTAGTATATGTCAGGATGAGATATTTTGAAAGGAGAACCCTGCTAACTGTGTGGTAAATATTGTCTAGGTCCATGCTTCTTAACCCTTTATGGGTCATAGACTACATTTGAGAATCTGATAAAGCTATGGACTCTTGACTCCAAAAATGGATGTGATTAAAATTTGCATTCAGTTTCAAAGGACTCATAGTCTCTATGATGGAGATATAAAGTAATATAGTTTTGATACTTTATTTTTTACATTCCCTATATTTTGTACATGTTACATTTAATTATATACTGTGAGATACTTCTTTTCGGAAACTGTGAGTGGTATTTGTATACTCACGGGCCTTCAGGCCCAACATTTCCAGTTAATTTCACATTAGCCTTATGTATTCAACCGCAGTTACCAATTATGTTCTTCTTAGTGAAGAAAACTATAAAATTAAAAATAGGAGCTTCTTTCTAAAATTTTTTTAGGTACATTATATTTCCCTCAGTTTATATAGTCTTTAGTTAGAAGAAAGTTATATTTTTCATGAGACAAACTTTTTTTTTTTTACCCGCGTCCCCTGCATCGGCAGGCGGACTCTCAACCACTGCGCCACCAGGGAAGCCCATGAGACAAACTTTTTGTCTGTGTCTTTAATTACATCTTTGATGTTGAATAGTGTTTTATTTCTTAGATGTTAACTTGCCATTTTTAAGGATTTCTTAACTCCTGTCAAGTGAACAATTCTTTTTTCCCTCCTCTGTTGGCTCCTGGCAGGTGAATTGGTCTTGCTTGTTGGACTAGTGTAGACAGAATAGTTGTTTAGATTGACTTTAAGATTGAATAGTTGAGAGGCCTTGTGTGTTATATCCTTATGCCTGTCTGCTAGTGTAAGGTGATATGGGAAATACTTTGACGAGAAAGGTCAGTTCACTCATGCCCTTCCCCTACTTAATGCTCTTTGTGGCTGTACCTTTCTTTTAGGATGAATCTGCTTTAGCGTAATCTGATGACTGCCTGCCCCTTTGGGTGCTCTTGTTTGCTCTGCCCTCTACTCTAGGCCATCATGGCCTTTATGTTTCTCAAATGAGCTGTGGGCTCTTCTGTCTCAGCCACTCCCCCCGCCCCCCCTTTCTGGTCAGTGCCTTCAGAGCTTCTGAGTTTCCGTTTAAGTGTTCCTTCTTTGGAGATGTATTCTTTATTATCACCCTATGGGTTCTTCAGGCTAGATCCTGTCTGCTGGTATGCTTTGTAATCTTCCTTCACAGCATAATGAAGAACTGCACTTTAAAGACTTGTGTGTGTACTTTTATGCTAAACACCTCGATCTTTCTATAGGTCGAAAACTTTAAGAGGGAAGGAATGGTGATTCTCTTGTTCACTATTGTATGTTTCCTCAACTCCTAGCACAGCGCTTGTCCAGTAGGTGAATGAAGTGAAGGTCTAATGGTGTAGTTGACACACATGCACACATAGTGCAGTATGAAACAGTTAATATGTGTTTTCAACTGTAAATAAATAAATCATTGGAATAGAGACCCAAGAAACAAAAAACTGAAAGGGAATGAAATAAAATAACATACATTTAAAAATTTTATATCGTTTTCTGTCTCTTACACAAAATCCATTCTCAAACAAAGTCAAGTTGTTGTTAATTCCAAATAACTGGCCTCTAATTTAAAAGGCCTGTTTTTCTTTTCCTGCAGTGGGTAGTTTTACACTTTTTTAGTCTTAGACACACACAGATTTACATGAAACGGAAACAGCAGCCTGGTCTGATGAGTCCTCTGTTAGAGGAATAGTACTTTGGTGTTCCAAGGAAGACAGGGTGTGGTTCCTATACTTGTTAGGGGCAGTAGGAAGCTACCAGAGGGAGAGTGGAGTTGAGTTACACCTTTTATTTGATATGCAGACATAAGCAGGCCAAACAAAACTCTCACTTTTCCTCCTCATTTGTATCGTAAGCACGCTGTGTCTCCCCAGGCTGGAATTTAGACTCAGCGTCTTACCTAGGCTGACAGGTGAGGAAGTGTAGACCTAGAGTGGCTAAAAGACTTCACCAAAGAAGGGAACCCCAGAGCTGGCCAGAGAACTCAGTCCCTGAACTGTCCCCAGGCTTTTTCTCCAGCCAGTAGGGACCTCCTTCCACAGGGGAGGTACTCCTCTGTGCCTGCCTTTGGGAGAAGGCAGACATCCCAGTGACCTAGGAGTGAGGGGTGGGCTGAAGTTGGGAGGGTCCCGGGCCTTGGGGTCAGACCGGGGCTCCAGTCCTGCGCAGGCACTTCGCAGGGAGCAGACAAGTTACCTTTGCAACTCCTTTTCCTATTCTGCAACGTAGGGATTGTGATAGTACTTGCAGTGGTGTTGGGAAGACCAAACGGCATAGCATTTGTAGATTGCCTAATTGAGCGATAGGTATTTGATAATGAGACTATATGATAATTCTCATGATCAACAAGGATGGGCCTTCTGGGCAAAGTATCCTTTCCTAAAATGGTGCCATAGTCCTTAATCCATAAGGAGTAAATGAGATTATGTAGGATATTTAGCATAGTGTTTGGCAGATGGTTGGTATTTGGTATGTAAGGTAGTAGTTACACTGTTACAATGAAAATTGTTCATTACTGCGTGACAAATTATATAGCTGATGAAAAGCATAAATAGAAATCTGATGCATATCCCAGTTTTTAGGAAGTCACTGTTTTAAATGGCATTTCCTCACGTACCATTTAAAAATTGTTTTACAACCACAATCTTGGTTATACTGATAAAGAATGGCTTAATTTTATAATTAATATTACATTTTTCATTTAGTCCTGGCTCTTAGTCTTTTATACCTGTATAGTAACCCAAATTTCTTCAGCATTGTCATGGAACTGTCCCATATAATGTCATTATATTAATTAATTTTTAAATAAATTTTTTATTTTAGAATAGTTTAGATTTAGCGACGGTTGGAGATAGTACCGAGAATTTCCATATATCCTGTGTCCAGTTTCTTCTATTGTTAAATCTTACATTACAGTGTATATTTGTTACAACTAATGATCCACTATTGGCACATTATTATTTACTTAAACTCTGTACTTTATTCCAATTTCATTCATTTTTCCTAATGTTCTTTTCTTCTTCCCAGATCGCATCCAGGGCACCACATTACATTTAGTCATCATGTCTCCTTATCCGTGTCTTGGCTGTTAACAGTTTCTCAGACTCTGTTTGTTTTTGATGACTTGAACAGTTTTAAGGGGTGCCAGTCAGGTATTTTATACACTGTTCCTCAGTTTGGGTTTGTCTGGTGTTTTTATCATGGTTTGGCTGGAGTTATGGGTTTTGGGAAGATGACCATAGAGGTGAAGTGCCCTTCTCATCAGATCAGGAGCTCATGCTCTCAACGTGACTTGTCACTGATGATGTTAACTTTGATGACTTGGCTACATAAATTGTTTGGGTTTTTTCTGTACAGATTTGTCTCTTCTCCTGGTTATTTATATAGTAATTATTTACATCCATATGGACTCATGGATTCATGATTAGAATCCAGTGCTTTGTCATTTATTTTTTTGCTCAGATTGTTCCAGCTTTGGCCAGTGGGAGCTCTTTCGGTTGCTCCTGTGTCCTTTTAACATGATCCCATTGTTTTTTTGTATTTTGGAACACTTCCTCACTTGGTGCACTTACAAGATACTTCAAGCTCATATTACATCTTCCTTGCCCCAGTCCTGGAATCAGCCATTTCTCCGAGAAGTCCTTGTTCTTTTGTTGATGCGTGGTATTGGAAACCAAGATCTGGTCTCCAGATAAATGAGCTCTTTCTGTGCTAGTGTCAAAGCAGAGGTGAGAGATTTAATGTCCAAATTGTCCTAATTGCTTTTCCCACTTTTCTTTCCATTTTTCTTCACTGAAAACCATGGGAGAGTATCTCATACGCTTGTATTTTTTCCTCGATTTATCCCCTCAACAGTTGGAGTTCATCTTTTGAAAGTGTATGTGTATCATAGAGCATATTTATATTTATAGTAACTTTTTAAAATTTAAATTAGAAAAAAGATAAGGCGATGCAGACAACTCATCTGTTTCCTACAGAAAGTGGCTCTTCAGTTACTTGATTTCTGAGAATTACATGGGAAGTAATGACATAAAATACTTTTTTCAGATATAAATTCAAATTAGAATAAGGGGATTTTTAAAATGTTCTCACTTGTAAGAAAGAGAGAAAGTAGAGGGAGATCATAATTCTTTTTTGCTATGTTTAAAGTTTTAAACATTCGTCTTGTGTCTCTTTAAACTCTTAAATGTTTTGGGTGCACTTGGCATAGGGATAAGCCTCTTTGTTTGTTTATCCTCCCAGCTTTGACGCAGGTTTTCATCTTTCAGATGTCCCTGCCTTAGTCCCAGAGTTCTCTTTACTTAAGCCTATAAAAACCTTCGAATGAATCATCATTTTATGTTGCTTTTCTTTAAATGTTTTTTTCGTTGGCATTTCATTGTAAATTGCATCCACGGTGAGACTGAAGTGGTGCTTATTTTCACTTCCTGTATTGAAAGAAGTGCTCCCTGCATCCACTCCTGTACAACCAGGTGCACCTAAGGAGAGTTTTTATCCCCTTTTGATTGTCTCCCTGCTAATCTGTACACATACAATCTAGTATTGATTTGCAAAGCTCTGGATAAAGATATATCAATAGATATACTCACATTTTGGGGGGGCATTAGAACTGGCAAAAATAAGAACGCACACTTGAAAATGTCTTTTTCTTTGTCCCCTTGTTTTTGGGTCTTTGTTGCTGCGCGCGGGCTTTCTCTAGTTGCGGCGAGCGGGGGCTACTCTTCGTTGTGGTACGTGGGCTTCTCATTGCGGTGGCTTCTCTTGTTGAGGAGCATGGGCTCTAGGCATGCGGGCTCAGTAGTGGTGGCTCGCGGGCTCTAGAGCGCAGGCTCAGTAGTTGTGGTGCACGGGCTTAGTTGCTCCGCGGCATGTGGGGTCTTCCCGGACCAGGGCTCGAACCCTTGTCCCCTGCGTTGGCAGGCGGATTCTTAACCACTGTGCCACCAGGGAAGCCCTGTCCCCTTGTTTTTTTTGGTTAAATTTATTTATTTATTTATTTATTTTGGGCTGTGTTGGGTCTTCGTTTCTGTACAAGGGCTTTCTCTAGCTGTGGCAAGCGGGGGCCACTCTTCGTCGCAGTGCACGGGCCTCTCACTATTGGGGCCTCTCTTGTTGCGGAGCACAGGCTCCAGACGCGCAGGCTCAGTAGTTGTGGCTCACGGGCCCAGTTACTCCGCGGCATGTGGGATCTTCCCAGACCAGGGCTCGAACCCGTGTCCCCTGCATTAGCAGGCAGATTTTCAACCACTGCGCCTCCAGGGAAGCCCCTGTCCCCTTGTTTTTAAGTACTCAACTGTTGGCAGTAAAATTGCAGAAATAATAGAAATAATCACATTTGTCTTTTATCTATAGCATGACTCATATGTTTTTAAATACCTAAAAATTTTCTCTCTTTCTTTTGTTCTAGTTCTTTTTGGATATCTTCTGGTTAACCAGAAGTGAAGAATAATAATGTGAAGTCTTTAAAGCATTTTGTAATATTTGTTTATATGATTTTATTTTCTGAAAGCCTTCATCTGAAAATATTTTAAAAATAGCTTATAATTATTTTTATTTCTAATGATGAGTAAAGTTTATCCATGTGGGATAATTTTTCTTCATATATATATGTGTGTGTATATATATATATATATATATATACATATATATATATATATATATATATGTTTTCTATCTTTGTGTTCTATTTTGTTCGACCTGCATCAGGACTGCTAAAGTATACCTTGTATAAATCTTTGTGTGAAATAAAAGACTTCTAGAAGATCTAAGCCAGGCAGGCCTTATACACTCATCTATGTAACCCTTTCCGAGACCTAACCCTATCCATTTCTTCTATAAGACATATTGACTGACGCTCACAGCATCATGAATGCTTATGACTAATAGGCGCTCTCTAGAATGCCTGTGATTTTCTGTCCCCATCAATTGAACTATATGCTTATCAGGAGTTGCTGGTTTGTTCCTAAATCTTTTTAGGTCTACTGTATGCTTTAATTGTAATTGCAGAATTTAGTAAACTATTATGCAAATATATGAGATGTGAATGCAAAAGAGAATTGTAGTTTCTGTATAAACTAACTTGGAATGCTTTGGAAAGTCTCAAGATAGGTCGTGAAAAGAAACTTACCATCAAATTAGGGATAGGAGAGAACTGTTGAAGTTTAGGTAATCCAGAAAAATTACCCTCTGAAAATCTTTAAATTCTTGTTCCATTTTAAAGAACTAGAGAGTGGGGATGGAGGATGCAGTGCTTTGGTTGTGGTATATGTGACAAAGTTGACTCGTGACTTTTCTCAGGGACTCACACCAGAAGACAAGGCTGTAGCCTCATCAAAGTCGTGGCAGATTTAAACCCATTCATGGGCTTAAAGTAAAAATAAAATGTTTAACTTTTGTATGTTTTTCAGTTGTCTATTTTAATTTAACAAACCATACCAAAGCTTAATGGCTTAAAGTAAAAACCATTTATTATCTGTTATGGTATTGAGTGGTTCTTCTGCTTTTCGTGGTGTTGGCTTGGGCTCAGGGACAGCCGGAAGGTCCAAAATAGCCTCACTCACACACTAGCAAGTTGGCACTGGCTATCAGCTGGGATGGGAGCTAAGCAAGACTTTGACCTATCTGGTTTCTCCTTCATGCAGCCTCTCCACCTGGCTAGTTAGGCTTTGAAGACCATGGCAGTCTCAGGGTAGTTGAATTTCTTACATGGTGGCTAGCATGCCCTGGAGTACAAAGGTGGCCTTCTTAAGGCTTAGGCCCAGAACTGACCCATAGTCACTTTTGCTACATTGCATTGGTTAAAGCAGGTCACAGGGTCAACCCACATTCAAGAGGAGGTGATTATACAAGGATGTGAATGCTGGGAGGCCAGCAAAGTAACAGCCAACACAGATGTCTCAGAGTTTTTATTTGCATGTCTCATTTTTGATGCTTTTAATATGTATTTCAATAAATGAAAGTGTTTGTAAGCAAACAATAATTTGATTAAAACTTGTATTCTTACTATTAAGCGTGGGAACGAAGGGATTTCAGCCCGTGTCATTCTGATTCCAAAACCATTATTCCTTATACCATACTCCATTGCTCTTGTTTTGGTCAGTAAATAGTCATGTTAGCACCTAGGGTCACAGTATCAGTTAAACAATATTATTGTCAGAAGTCTATCTTTAATTCTTGTAGCCTTCAAAAATGTACATTCTTCAAATTATTAAATGTGATTTTATTAAAATACAATTTAGATAATAATTATCTAAAGTATCTGAAGTATCAAAGATAAAATTGTTAACCTTACAAATCCATGTATTCAGCAGACAGTTATTGGGCATGTCATCTGCACCAGGCACTGTTCTAGACACTGGAGGAGCAGCACTGGAGGACACTGAGGTCCCTGCCTTCATGGAGCTTTAGGTCTAGTTGGGGGGATAGTCTCTTGTTCATTTCCATAGAAAATCTTGTTTTAAAATATCTACTTTCGTTTAAAAAAAAGAATTTTAGTTAAAAATGTTTGAGTGTCTATACTGAAAAATAATGAAGACATGCTAGGTTTGTAAAGACCCTACCCTCTGAATCAATGCAAAAGTTACGTAGTGAATGTTGGATAAACTTGAGATTTGATAACAGCTTACCTGGAGGTAGGCTGATAAATGTTCAACTACCAGCCGATAGTAAAGATCAGCTAAGTATTAATTGGCTCTTACAGTACACACCAACCTTGTGCCACCTCCAACTTAGCTTAGCTCCTTTTAATTTATACTGCAGGCCAAGCAAGCTATTGTGTATAAGTTCTTTAAAAAAGAAACTTAGAAAATCCAACCCCTCTGCCTGCCCCTCCTCCCTTTCCCACAGTGGCAAAAGCCTACCTTTAATTATTACTTAATAGAGAATAGGTTAATGGGGAGGTGGAGGTGGCGGAGACAGCGTCACACAGCTGAGAACTGCGCTCATGTGGAATGAATTTTTTTTTTTTTTTCTTTGCGGTACGCGGGCCTCTCACCGCTGCGGCCTCTCCCGTTGCGGCGGAGCACAGGCTCCGGACGCGCAGGCTCAGCGGCCATGGCTCACGGGCCCAGCCGCTCCGCGGCACGTGGGATCTTCCTGGACCGGGGCACGAACCCGTGTCCCCTGCATCGGCAGGCGGACTCTCAACCACTGCGCCACCAGGGAAGCCCTGGAATGCAATATTTCATGTTTAAGGGCTTTGCTAAAGAACTTTTAATGAAATGTTTTGTTTGTTTTTTAGGGCTTTTGCAAAACCACCGATGTTCTCAGGCTCATCTAATCCAACTTCATCATTTTTGAGCTATTTCAGGCACCATGAGGTTTCACCTACTATGTCAGAGCAGAACTATTTAACCCCAAGTTGTTTGAATTTTTGTCTTTCACATGTTTCATATAAAAACTACACTAAACCCCCTTGGGGTGAGTTTAAGACATGCTTTTCTTAGACCGGATTTTATGTCAAGTGAAGGGTACTTGAGCAAAGTTTTATGTTAAAAGAATGCAACATTGTTTTCTGTGACTGTCAGAAGTTTAGTACCAGAAAGACATTTCACATTTGTATGTTTTCAAACACAAGTAAGAAGAATGTTTCAGGGCAGCTGATGTAGACCTTGTACTACTTTCCCCATCCAAAATAATTGGTTTCCATGGGAACATTGTGAACCAGTCAGCTGACCACATTAGCTCATCTCACATGAGCTGATACAGAATGAGGTTTTGGATGCTTTTGGTTAGTTAATTGAAATGATGCAAGTTCTCTTGAGCTTACCACTAGTATTTATTTTCCTAGATTTTGTGTCTAAATGTTTTTTTTTAAAGGAAGAAAAGGAATAAACTTTAGCTTGATTTCTCTTCCTACCCCTCCCCCCCATTATGTATTGTTTCTTAGCTAAAGCTTCCAAACTAAGTTGTTTTTCTCACACTGCTTTTTTTTTTTTAAACAACGTTATTGGAGTATATTTGCTTTACAATGCTGTGTTAGTTTCTGCTGTGTAACAAAGTGAATCAGCTATATGTATACATATATCCCCATATCCCCTCCCTCTTGCGTCTCCCTCCCACCCTCCCTATCCCACCCCTCTAGGTGGCCACTAAGCACCGAGCTGATCTCCCTGTGCTATGCAGCAGCTTCCCACTAGCTATCTGTTTTACATTTAGTAGTGTATATATGTCCATGCCACTCTCTCACTTCATCCCAGCTTACCCTTCCCCCCACCACGTCTCTACATCTGCATCTTTCTTCCTGTCCTGCCACTAGGTTCTTCAGAACTTTCCTGTCTTTTTTTTTTTAGATTCCATATATATGTGCTAGCACACGGTATTTGTTTTTCTCTTTCGGACTTACTTCACTCCGTATGACAGTCTCTAGATCCATCCACCTCACTACAGATAACTCAATTTCGTTTCTTTTTATGGCTGAGTAATATTCCATTGTATATACGTGCCACATCTTCTTTATCCATTCATCTGTTGATGGACACTTAGGTTGCTTCCATGTCCTGGCTATTGTAAATAGAGCTTCAGTGAACATTGTGGTACATGACTCTTTTTGAATTATGGTTTTCTCAGGGTATATGCCCGGTAGTGGGATTGCTGGGTCATATGGTAGTTTTAGTTTGAGTTTTTTAAGTAACCTCCATACTGTTCTCCACAGTGGGTGTATCAATTTACATTTCCACCAACAGTGCAAGAGGGTTCCCTTTTCTCTACACCCTCTCCAGCATTTATTGTTTGCAGATTTTTTGATGATGGCCATTCTGACCAGTGTGAGGTGATACCTCATTGTAATTTTGATTTGCATTTCTCTACTGATTAGTGATATTGAGCATCCTTTCATGTGTTTGTTGGCAATCTGTATATCTTCTTTGGAGAAATGTCTATTTAGGTCTTCCACCCATTTTTGGATTGGGTTGTTTGTTTTTTTGATATTGAGTTGCATGAGCTGCTTATATATTTTGGAAATTAATCCTTTGTCAGTTGCTTCGTTTGCAAATATTTTCTCCCATCCTGAGGGTTGTCTTTTCGTCTTATTTATGCCTTCCTTTGCTCTGCAAAAGCTTTTAAGTTTCATTAGGTCCCATTTGTTTATTTTTGTTTTTATTTCCATTTCTCTAGGAGGTGGGTTAAAAAGGATATTGCTGTGATTTATGTCATGGAGTGTTCTTCCTATGTTTTCCTCTAAGAGTTTTATAGTGTCTGGCCTTACATTTCGGCCTTTAACCCATTTTGGGTTTATTTTTGTGTATGGTGTTAAGGAGCGTTCTAATTTCATTCTTTTACATGTAGCTGTCCAGTTTTCCCAGCATCACTTATTGAAGAGGCTGTCTTTTCTCTCTTGTATATTCTTGCCTCCTTTTGTCGAAAATAAGGTGACCATATGTGTGTAGGTTTACCTCTGGGCTTTCTATCCTGTTCTGTTGATCTGTATTTCTGTTTTTGTGCCAATACACACAAAAATTACTGATTACTGTAGCTTTGTAGTATAGTGTGAAGTCAGGGAGTATGATTCCTCCAGCTCCATTTTTCTTTCTCCACATTGCTTTGGCTATTCAGGGTCTTTTGTGTTTCCATACAAATAGTGAAATTTTTTGTTCTAGTCCTGTGAAAATTGCCATTGGTAGTTTGATAGTGATTGCAATGAATCTGGAGATTGCTTTGGGTAGTGCAGTCATTTTCACAGTGTTGATTCTTCCAGTCCAAGAACATGGTATATATCTCCATCTGTTTGTGTCATCTTTAATTTCTTTCATCAGTGTCTTATAGTTTTCTGCATACAGGTCTTTTGTCTCCTTACGCAGGTTTATTCCTAGGTATTTTATTCTTCTTGTTGCAGTGGTAAATGGGAGAGGGTCCTTAATTTCTGTTTCAGATTTTTCATCATTAGTGTATAGGAATGCAAGAGATTTCTGTGCATTAATTTTGTATCCTGCCACTTTACCAAATTCATTGATTAGCTCTAGTAGTTTTCTGGTAGCATCTTTAGGATTCTCTATGTAGAGTATCATGTCATCTGCAAACAGTGACAGCTTTACTTCTTTTCCAATTTGGATTCCTTTTATTTCTTTTTCTTCTCTGATTGCTGTGGCTGAAACTTCCAAAACTATTTTGTATAATAGTGGTGAGAGCGGGCAACCTTGTCCTTTTCCTGATCTTAGTGGAAATGGTTTCAGTTTTTCACCATTGAGAATGATGTTGGTTGTGGGTTTGTCATATATAGCCTTTATTATGTTGAGGTAAGTTCCCTCTATGCCTACTTTCTGGAGCTTTTTTTTTTTTTTTTTTGCGTTCCGTGGGCCTCTCGCTGTGGTGGCCTCTCCCATTGCGGAGCACAGTCTCTGGACACGCAGGCTCAGCGGCCATGGCTCACGGGCCCAGCCGCTCCGCGGCATGTGGGATCCTCCCAGACCAGGGCACGAACCCGCATCCCCTGCATCGGCAGGCCACCAGGGAAGCCCTCTGGAGGGTTTTTAATCATAAATGGGTGTTGAATTTTGTCAAAAGCTTTTTCTGTATCTATTGAGTTGATCATATGGTTTTTATTCTTCAGTTTGTTAATATGGTTTATCACATTGATTGATTTGTGTATATTGAAGAATCCTCACATTCCTGGGATACACCCCCACTTGATCATGGTGTATGATTCTTTTAATGTGCTGTGGGATTCTGTTTGCTAGTATTTTGTTGAGGATTTTTGCATCTGTGTTCATCAGTGATATTGTCCTGTAGTTTTAGTTTTTTTTGACATCTTTGTCTGGTTTGGGTATCAGGGTGATGGTGGCCTCATAGAATGAGTTTGGGAGTGTTCCTATCTCTGCTATATTTTGGAAGAGTTTGAGAGGATGGGTGTGAGCTCTTCTTTAAATGTTTGGTAGAATTCACCTGTGAAGCCGTCTGGTCCGGGTTTTGTTTGTTGGAAGATTTTTTTCTTTTGCGGTACGCGGGCCTCTCGCTGTTGTGGCCTCTCCCGTTGCGGAGCACAGACTCTGGATGCGCAGGCTCAGCGGCCATGGCTCACAGGCCCAGCCGCTCCGCGGCATGTGGGATCTTCCCAGACTGGGGCATGAACCCATGTCCCCTGCATCGGCAGGCGGACTCTCAACCACTGCGCCACCAGGGAAGCCCTGTTGGAAGATTTTTAATCAGAGTTTCAATTTCATTGCTTGTGATTGGTCTGTTTATATTTTCTGTTTCTTCCCGGTTCACTCTTGGAAGGTTGTACTTTTCTAAGAATTTGTCCATTTCTTCCAGGTTGTCCATTTTATTGGTATATAGCTGCTTGTAGTGATCTCTCATGAGCATTTGTATTTCTGCAGTGTCAGTTGTTACTTCTCCTCTTTCATTTCTAATTCTATTGATTTGAGTCTCCTTCCTTTTTTTCTTGTTGAGTCTGGCTAAAGGTTTGTCAATTTTGTTTATCTACTCAAAGAACCAGCTTTCAGTTTTATTGATCTTTGCTATCCTTTCCTTCATTTCTTTTTCATTTACTTCTGATCTGATCTTTATGATTTCTTTCCTTCTGCTAACTTTGGGGTTTTTTCGTTCTTCTTTCTCTAATTGCTTTAGGTATAAGGTTAGGTTGTTTATTTGTTATGTTTCCTGTTTCTTGAGGTAGGATTGTATTGCTGTAAACTTCCCTCTTAGAACTGCTTTTGCTGTATCCGATAGGTTTTGGGTCGTTGTGTTTTCATGGTCATTTTTTTCTAGGTATTTTTTGATTTCCTCTTTGATTTCTTCAGCTATCTCTTGATTATTTAGTAGTGTATTGTTTGGCCTCCATGTGTTTGTTTTTTTTTTTTGTTTTTTTTTTTTTTTGGCTGCACCGGGTCTTAGTTGAGGCATGTGGGATCTAGTTCCCGGGCCAGGGATCGAACCCGGGCCCCCTGCGTTGGGAGTGCAGAGTCTTAGCCACTGGACCACCAGGGAAGTCCGTGTTTGTATTTTTTACGGATTTTTTCCTATAATTGATATCTAGTCTCATAGTGTTGTGGTCCGAAAAGATACTTGATACGATTTCAGTTTTCTTAAATTTACCAGGGCTTGATTTGTGACCCAAGATATGATCTGTCCTGGAGAATGTTCCATGAGCACTTGAGAAGAAAGTGTATTATGTTGTTTTTGGGTGGAAAGTCCTAAAAATATCAGTTAAGTCCATCTTGTTTAATGTATCATTTAAAGCTTGTGTTTCCTTATTTATTTTCATTTTGGATGATCTGTCCATTGGAGAAAGTGGGGTGTTAAAGTCCCCTGCTATGATTGTGTTGATTTCCCCTTTAATGGCTGTTAGCATTTGCCTTATCTATTGAGGTGTTCCTATGTTGGGTGCATAAATATTTACAATTGTCATATCTTCTTCTTGGATTGATCATTATGTAGTATCCTTCTTTGTCTCTTGTAACAGTCTTTATTTTAAAGTCTATTTGGTGTGATATGAGAATTGCTACTCCAGCTTTCTTTTGATTTCCATTTGCATGGAATATCTTTTTCCATCCCCTCACTTTGTGTCTGTATGTGTCCCTAGGTCTGAAGTGGGTCTCTTGTAGACAGCATATATATGGGTCTTGTTTTTGTATCCATTCAGCCAGTCTGTGTCTTTAGGTTGGAGCATTTAATCCATTTACATTTAAGGTAGTTATCAATATGTATGTTCCTATTATCACTTTCTTAATTGATTTGGGTTTGTTATTGTCAGTCTTTTCCTTCTCTTGTGTTTCCTGCCTAGAGAAGTTCCTTTAGCATTTGTTGTAAAGCTGGTTCGGTGGTGCTGAATTCTCTTAGCTTTTGCTTGTCTGTAAATGTTTTAATTTCTCCGTCGAATCTGAATGAGATTCTTGCTGGGTAGAGTAATCTTGGTTGTAGGTTTTTCCCTTTCATCACTTTAGATATGTCCTGCCGCTCGCTTCTGGCTTGCAGAGTTTCTGCTGAAAGATCAGCTGTTAACCTTATGGGGATTCCCTTGCATGTTATTTGTTACTTTTCCCTTGCTGCTTTTAACATTTTTTCTTTGAATTTAATGTTTGATAGTTTGATTAATATGTGTCTTGGCGTGTTTCTCCTTGAATTTATCCTGTATGAGACTCTCTGTGCTTCCTGGACTTGATTGACTATTTCCTTTCCCATATTAGGGAAGTTTTCAACTTCCCTAACCTGAGTGCTGCCCTGTAGTGTTTATCAGAGAACACAGAAACCCTGACCTACCACATGTCATCAGTGCTCTCTGCTTTGCTGTTCAGATCACGCTTTCTGTTCTGTGTGCTTCACAAAGCGAAAGCAGTGGGCCTCTGAAGTCAGGGCAAGAGCTGCCCACTCAGCAGCTAAGCTCGTCACCAACTATCACGTAAGTGATGCTTAGTTCTGTTGATTTGTATATTCTAGTCCTTTGCTCTTTTTTCCCTGATCCTTAAGTTTTTAGTTTTAAACTTCATTTATGTTAGAATTCTCTAAACAACAGGAACTGCACATCAGTTCTCTTTATTTGTGGTGAGAGCAGAAACACACTCGTTATGTTCTCTTCGTGAGTTTCTACAAGTACGGATAGAGGAGAAAGATTACAAGGCTGAGGAAGAGACATATCCACAGAGAAGTGTTATGGAGAGTTGTTTTTTTTTTTTTTTTTATGGTACGCGGGCCTCTCACTGTTGTGGCCTCTCCCGTTGCGGAGCACAGGCTCCGGACGCGCAGGCTCAGCGGCCATGGCTCACGGGCCCAGCCGCTCCGCGGCATGTGGGATCTTCCCGGACCG
>NW_006785407.1:1067316-1068710 GCF_000442215.2 Lipotes vexillifer | reverse complement strand
ACGGCCCCAGCCGCTCCGCGGCATGTGGGATCTTCCCGGACCGGGGCACGAAGCCATGTTCCCTGCATCGGCAGGCGGACTCTCAACCACTGCGCCACCAGGGAAGCCCTATGAAGAGTTTTTAAAAGAAATTTTAAGTAATTGAAATTTGAATTCCCTTCATACATTCCTGAATGTTTTCTCTGCTTGTTGTGCTCCATAGACAAGAGTGCGCATTGGGAGATTCAGCTTGTAAGAATTCTGAGTCTGATCCTGAGGACTTTTCAGATGAAACAAATACAGAGAACCTTTATGGTACCTCTCCCCCCAGCACACCTCGGCAGAGGAAGCGCCTGTCAACCAAACACAGGAGGAATAATGTAGGGAGGCCCACCAGTCAAGCTAATGTGAAAGGTAAGTCTTGTATTTAAAAAGATATATTTGAGAGGGCGTGGCATGGTTGGTATATAATCTTTATGTAACATATAACTATTGATAGATGCTTTTTCTATGATAATGTTACTTATTCCTCTTATTTTAAGTTTGATTTTATGCTGCCTTAAAGTTTTATTTTTAAAATTTTGAATTATCACCATTAGCAATATTGTTAATAAAAGAGAAAATAATTCTCCAGAGATAGAAAGGTTTGTCCTGAGTAATTGTTAAAGTCAGTGTGTGAGGCCTTTGCATTCCTTTTAGGATGTGGAAGAGGACAAACGTGGATGAATCTGCGTGCCTGTCCAGGATGGCTGCTGGTGTACGGGATAGGTGGCCTTCTTTTATTCTTTGAATCTCTTAGACTGAAACTGCTAGATTCTGTCTTCCTGACATGATGTATTGGGCACTTTGGGAGAGGCAGGGCCAGGCTTTCTTCCCCAGGGTTCCCTAGGCGGCCTGAGACCTGTGCTCTGCCGGTGACCATGATCTGCCCTCATGTACAGGGCCCTGGTTCCCATTAAGCACAGGACCTGGATGGTATCGCACCTTACAATCACGCACAGAATCTGTGTTTTACTTTTCTTTCTGTTTGGAATCCCAAAGCCCAGATAGTGTTCTGCTTCTAGAAGCTGTTCCTGCTCCTGAGACTGTTCTCTGTTTTCATTTCTTCCTTCGTCTGAGCACGTCACAGATGTTCTGTTCTGAGGCAGAGGAATTGAATCATGCTGACCTGCTTCCTTGTACCTGCTTTCTGGCGTGGAACCTCAGGTCACTGAAGCCTTACGGTTCTACAATTTCTCTGTTAATTTCAGCAAACCACTTGTCCTGAAACTGATCTCATAGTTTCCTAGAATTCATCTACCTATTACTGTGCAAGATAGGAATATCATTCTTTATCTCCTCTGAGAAATTTCCCCTTATCACATGTTCTCCCTACTGAAAAGAAACTCATTTCCATTTCTCCCTTTCTTTCGCTC
>NW_006785407.1:1066272-1067306 GCF_000442215.2 Lipotes vexillifer | reverse complement strand
TTTCCCTTCCCCACACATTTCTTCCGCACATTGATCTCTCATGGTTAATGTCGGCAAGTTCATTCTGTGTCCCTATCCTAGCCCTTCCTCAAGAAAGGAGAAGGGTAGGAGAAGTGGACTTTATTGTACCTATTCGCTTGCGTGAAGTCTTATCCAAGGAGGAATTCCTAAGTAATAAATAGTCTTTCTTTCCCACAGGGAAGATGATTTTTTTTTTACTTTCTTTTAAAACTGTATTTGTAGTAGGATGTTAACCTGTGGTCTGTATTTACCCCCTTTGGAAAGTAATAGCTTTCCATTGCAATATATTATCTTTAAAATCAATCCTTTTCCATTTTCTCAAAGAAGTTTCTCAAATGCCTACAGAAGTTCCTTTTGAAGCAGCATCTACTGAACCAATATTAGTTAATACATATTTGCTTCGTGGTGGTGAAATCCGATGATGCCAGTAGGACATGTGCTTTGTCTTCACCTGTTCATGCTATTTTAGAACCGGAATTGAGAACACAGTCCCCCCATTTTATAGATTGAGAAAGTGAGGCCCAGGGTTTTAAAGCAACTTCTTAAAGTCAGAAGGCTTGAGATAGTGGCAGGACTAATTTTAGGTACTATTTTTATTTTTTGGCCATGCCACACAGCTTGTGGGATCTTAGTTCCCTGACCAGGGATTGAACCTGGGCCCTTGGCAGTGAGAACGCAGAGTCCTAACCACTGGACCACTGGGAACTCCCAGGACTAATTTTAGAACTAGTTCTCCTGGTCCTCAGCTTGGACTTTTTTCCCAGTGCAAAAAGCAGCCGGGGTTAAGCTTCTCTGAATGCGCTCCTTGACATGACTGTATGTCTTTAGTAATCAGTCAGAAAACCCGTCACTGGATACTTGTTGAGCTCTGCTGTCCTTCGGGGCTGTGTCAGAGATAGAAGGAAGAGGGAAGGTTGTTTCTTTTCCTCCTCAGCTTCTTTCAGTTGTTTATTTCGTAAAATTACAGAATTTTAGATCTGGAAGGGGTCTCAGAGACCACATTAATTCCTGCT
>NW_006785407.1:1013358-1066200 GCF_000442215.2 Lipotes vexillifer | reverse complement strand
TTCCTGCTGTTTTGCAGGTGAAGAAAGAATGCTCATAAACCTTTGGATTTGTAGCTATGTATTAGCAGACCTAGGGCACCAAAGTTCTTAACAACTTACGTTTTTTCTTATTGCAAAAGATTACATGTTTGTCGTAGGGAGTTTAGAAAATACTGACAAAAAGAAAGAAAAATACCCATAAACCCAATATGCAGAAATAACAGCTTTTACCATCTTTGCCTTGTAGTCTCTTTACTTGGCGTATATTTGTGTTGTGATACGATATCATACTATCTTTACTTTTTTATAGCTGGCTTCCTTTTTCATTTAATGATTCATGAACTTTCTGTGCCATAGAATAACCTGTGCTGTTCATTTTAATGGCTGCCGAATCATTTGTAGCAACATTTGCCCAGTTATCTCTCACAGTTCTTGAGTGCTTACCTAAGCACTGCGCTGAGCTCGTCAAAAGAGTTATCTTTTAAATATCGTAATAGCCCAGTGAGATGTAGGTTCTATATATTATTATTCAATTTATGGTTGAGGACATGACACAGAGAGTTTCTAGGGCGTGTAGTTTTAACTGTCCCAGTCATGCGTATACTAGAAAGCAGTATGTTTGCTGTCTGGTGAACTGTTTTTGTCAACATTCTTGTTCATGAACACCAAAAAACGATGGAAATGAAGCAGCCGTGTTGGGCAGGTGGGTCATGTTACTGTTTTGGTGATGGCGTGTTTGTGTTGAGCTGGTAGAACAAACCGTACTTGAGAACTCGCTGGCTGCAGCAGCAGAGCATGGTGGACCGGAGCACAGACTTGGTTGCCGGATTGCCTGGATTCCCATCCTGGTTCTACCACCTTCTGTATATGCCGCCTCCGTGTCTCATTTTCTTCATCTGTGAGGTCATCTGCCTTACGGTGTTGTGAGGGTTTTATGTTCAGTAACTACTAGCTGTCATTATTGTGAGCTAAAGTTTTCTTTCTCACTACTTGCCTTAAATTTCAAAGTAGAATTAAATAATTATATCATTGACTGTACCCTTATTAATTGGTGCCCCTCCTTTCAGGACACTGAGTCTTGAGTCACATAGTTACCAAGGTATGGAGTTGGGACTGCAGCCTGGGTCCGTCCTGTCTGGCTTATCCGTTTCTTGTAGCTCTTCCCCTTTCTTCTTCTCACTCTGTTTATTGCCATCATAGTTACTTTTTCTCTGGGTCTTTCTTTCCTCACCCCCGCTCCCTTTCCTTTTGCCTTTACCTCTCTTTCCTTTCTTCTACCTCCTCTTCGCATCCCCTTTTTCATTCCTCCCTTCCATTCCTCCCTTATTTCTCCTTCATTCTTTCCATTGACTCGCAACTTCAGTGACTCCATAGGCGGGTATTGCGTTAGATGATCGATAAGCCCTTGCTCGTCTCCAGTAGGAACCACAGAGATGAGCAGGCAGTCCCATCTTGTGTGGTAGAGCTGGGGTGGAGGGGAGGGGTGGGGGCTTCTGTGGGTGCCCACAGGAGGGGATTGAGCAGACCTGGGCTTGGGAAGACTTCTGGAACAAGTGACATTTGGGCGATGGCTTGAAGGCTGAGTCAGGGAGACCAGTATTTCAAACTCATTTGTCAATCATAATAGTGTATTGGTCTCTGAGTATTTTCAAGAGATTTTTAAAATTAATTAGATTGGCCAGGTTTATTTTAAAAGCTTTCCAAGGAAATATGAACTGACGCATTATTTCTTTCTCTCTGCAACAAGCAAAGGCTGCCCGAATCATACGATTCACTTTAGAACTGCAGTGAAAGTTGAACTCATCTTTTTAATTAACATCACTGATAATATTTTCGTTTTTCTGCTTATCTTTTGCTGTGTGACAACCACCCCAAAGCTTAGTGTTATGAAAGCGTCCATTTTATTGTGCTCACGGTTCTGTGGGTAGAGTAACCACTGTTGTCTTTAGTGATGGTAGCCATGGTCATGAGCTATTATATGGATATGATTCTTTAAATATTATCCTAGGCTCAAAATAACCAACTACTATTGTTATAGTCTTATTTTTTATAATTGTAAATTTAGTACCAGGCAACCTTCTGACCAACTGGTAATAAATTGAGGGTTCCCATGAGAGAACTGCTCACAGAACTCAGGAACACACTTTACTTATGTTTATCACTTAAGTTACCTCATTAGTGTCAATTGAGGTGTGATTGATAGGGGGTCCTTATGAATAAAAAAGACACTTCTATCAGATAACTCCAAGGGTTTTAGGAGCTCTGTGTCAGGAACCCTGGACAAAACCCAAATATATTTCTTATGTTAAAAAGCAAAATTCAGCCAAGTAAATTTGAAGATTTGATTGGCTTTATTTATGAATCAGGCAGCATTACATCTAGCGACCAGAAGGGTGCTTCGAGTGGTTGTGCAAAAATGGAAGGGATTTTATAGGAAAAAGGGTGGAGTAAGGGAGCTATTAGCAAAAAAAAAGAAAGGATTATTTTTTTGACCAGACATCTTTTTTTATGGGGGTGGGGAGGGATGACAGGAGTTTTATCATGCAGATTACCTCTTCCTCTGGGGGATTGTAGAGGGCCTACTTGATGGGTTACTTTATTGGTTTGACCAGAAAATTCTAGGCTGTTCAATTAAAACTACATTTCTGGGAGAGGTTGGAACTGCAGTGAAGTAACGTATAAAATATAGGTTTGCCATCATGGGCTTTTAGCATGCGACTGACACCATTTGGGGCCTGTGGTTTTCTTTCTAATACTTACTACACCCTGATGAGCATTATCAAATACTAGCAAAGATATGAGGAGATGGCAGCTTTCTTACAAGGCTGGTGTGAGTGTAAATTGTCTCAATCCCTATGTGGAAGTAATTTGTTAATACACTCAGACTGAGCTTGGTTATATCCTTGACCCAAACAAATGCACTTTTGGGAGTAGACTTTAGAGAAGTTCCTGCAAATAAACATGAGAAGTTCTGCAGAAAGACTTGTGTCACTCATTGTGATTTCCTTTCATAATACGCAAGTGGGTAACCACAGACGGGAAAGTTCTAAGCAATATGTATCGTAGTGGTTGTCTGAGATAGGGGAGGCCTGAGGAGGGGGCCTAGGGATGTAGGACAAAGGTGAGGTCACCACTGCCCACAATGTTTTCTTTCTTTGTACTGATGGACCTTAGATGTGTTTAAAATTATTTTATTTGACTTTTGCATTTTCCTGATTTTGTTTCCCTGGGAATATTAAAGATACTTTTGTTTTCAAAATATTAACTTCTGCTTTTAGAAGCTGTGCTAAATATTAAATATATAACAATGTTATGATATCTAGGTAAAGATGGTTAGCTCTTTATTACCTAAAAAATACCAGCTATGTGACATCCTGACAGATGTAACCTACCATTTCAGCTCTTGAATTAACTCACTGACCAGGCTTGATTTCATACTTTGATGAGTAACAGAATTTAACTGTGGTGTTACTTCGGATCATATTTTTTGGATAATGGTAAATAACTATCAAACTACAGCAATTAAGATTTTGATAAATTTTGGACCGTAATGTGTAGCTACCCATGTGTAGCTGTTTCTCCTTAAGGCTGGTTTAAGGAGAGATAAACTATCTCATCCTTAAATTTTTGTTCTTTTTAATTAGCAGAAGGAAGCAAATCCAGTTCATCTCATAGTTTTAAGTAGGTTAAATAAGAATGAAGACACCCAGGCCAAAGCCCTTTTCAGGGTGAATCGGCCTCGTAATCATTATCAGCCCCATTTTGCAGGAGTAATGTAATACTGTAAGAGCCAGATTACAGAGATAGTAATCTGTAATCTGGCATATCCACGTGTGCATATACACACACGTATGCATATACATATACACACATTAATCTCCCTATCATTAGCAAATATCTCAGGGTGTGTGTGTGTATGTAAATGTGTGTGATTTTTTTGCTAGCATAGTGAGATTAGCAAGTTTTATTTTTTTTAATATAATACTGCTATAAAATTGATCTGGTAAAATGGTTATAAATCAGATTCAACCTGTATAGTAAGAGAAATATTCTTTGTGAACTAGAGTGGACTTAAATCTATATTTCAGCTCTTTAATCCAAAATCAGCCTGATTTTTCAAGGTTCTAATTTAGATTTCCAGTCTACCCATCTACATGTAGGCTCACTATTCCAGCCAGGCTCTCTTCTTTTCTGCTTTTGTGTCTTTCTGTATGTTTATTCTATGGCTTAAAATATTCTCTTGCCTTCCTTGCTACCCTCATTTAAGATGAATCCATTCTTCAAGGCATTCAGTCAAGTACCTGGTCTTTTTTAAAGCTTCCGCATATCAGTTAGTCCACTGTAATCTGTCTTTCATGGCACTCAGCATGTTAACCTTTCCTTAGTCAGACAGCCCTGCCCTGTGAGCAGCTTGACAGGCGTAAAGGTGGTTGATGGCACAAACATGGGTTAGGATCCCTGTCCCGACATGTCTCATCTGTCTGGCCATCCATGTTCTGCGGGAATCTCCATCACAGTGTTGTTGCGAAGATGATGACAATTTCTGTAAGCCCTTACCTCATAAATGGGTAAAGCAGTGTTTGAATAGAGCAGGCTTTTCCCAAATGTGGTGTCATTCTAGCCAGGTTGAATCCGAGACACTGGGAGTGGGCCCAGGAATCTGCATTGTAGCAAGAATCTGAGTGATTCTTTTTTTTTTTTTTTTAACATCTTTATTGGGGTATAATTGCTTTACAGTGGTGTGTTAGTTTCTGCTTTATAACAGAGTGAGTCAGTTATACATATATATATGTCCCCATATCTCTTCCCTCTTTGTCTCCCTCCCTCCCACCCTCCCTATCCCACCCCTCCAGACAGCCACAAAGAACCGAGCCGGTTTCCCTGTGCCATGCGGCTGCTTCCCACTGGCTATCTACCTTACGTTTGTTAGTATATATATGTCCATGTCTCTCTCTCGCCCTAACACACCTCACCCTTCCCCCTCCCCATATCTTCAAGTCTGTTCTCCAGTAGGTCTCTGTCTTTATTCCTGTTTTACCCCTAGGTTCTTCATAACATTTTTTTTTTCTTAAATTCCATATATATGTGTTAGCATACGGTATTTGTCCTTCTCTTTCTGACTTACTTCACTCTGTATGACAGACTCTAGATCTATCCACCTCATTACAAATAGCTCAATTTCGTTTCTTTTTATGGCTGAGTAATATTCCATTGTATATATGTGCCACATCTTCTTTATCCATTCATCCGACGACGGGCACTTAGGTTGTTTCCATCTCCGGGCTATTGTAAATAGAGCTGCAATGAACATTTTGGTACATGACTCTTTCTGAATTCTGGTTTCCTCAGGGTATATACCTAGTAGTGGGATTGCTGGGTCATATGGTAGTTCTATTTGTAGTTTTTTAAGGAACCTCCATACTGTTCTCCATAGTGGCTGAACCAATTCACATTCCCACCAGCAGTGCAAGAGTGTTCCCTTTTCTCCACACCCTCTCCAGCATTTATTGTTTCTAGATTTTTTGATGATGGCCATTCTGACTGGTGTGAGATGATATCTCATTGTAGTTTTGATTTGCATTTCTCTAATGATTAATGATGTTGAGCATTCTTTCATGTGTTTGTTGGCAGTCTGTATATCTTCTTTGGAGAAATGTCTATTTAGGTCTTCTGCCCATTTTTGGATTGGGTTGTTTATTTTTTTGTTATTGAGCTGCATGAGCTGCCTGTAAATTTTAGAGATTAATCCTTTGTCAGTTGATTCATTTGCAAATATTTTCTCCCATTCTGAGGGCTGTCTTTTGGTCTTGTTTATGGTTTCCTTTGCTGTGCAAAAGCTTTGAAGTTTCATTAGGTCCCATTTGTTTATTTTTGTTTTTATCTCCATTACTCTAGGAGATGGGTCAAGAAGGATCTTGCTGTGATTTATGTCATAGAGTGTTCTGCCTATGTTTTCCTCTAAGAGTTTGATAGTTTCTGGCCTTACATTTAGGTCTTTAATCCATTTTGAGCTTATTTTTGTGTATGGTGTTAGGGAGTGATCTAATCTCATACTTTTACATGTACCTGTCCAATTTTCCCAGCACCACTTATTGAAGAGGCTGTCCTTTCTCCACTGTATATTCCTGCCACCTTTATCAAAGATAAGGTGACCATATGTGCATGGGTTTATCTCTGGGCATTCTATCCTATTCCATTGATCTGTCTTTCTGTTTTTGTGCCAGTACCATACTGTCTTGATTACTGTAGCTTTGTAGTATAGTCTGAAGTCAGGCAGCCTGATTCCTCCAGCTCCATTTTTTGTTCTCAAGATTGCTTTGGCTATTCGGGGTCTTTTGTGTTTCCATACAAATTGTGAAATTTTTTGTTCTAGTTCTGTGAAAAATGCCAGTGGTAGTTTGATAGGGATTGCATTGAATCTATAGATTGCTTTGGGAAGTAGAGTCATTTTCACAATGTTGATTCTTCCAATCCAAGAACATGGTATATCTCTCCATCTGTTTGTATCATCTTTAATTTCTTTCATCAGTGTCTTATAATTTTCTGCATACAGGTCTTTTGTCTCCTTAGGTAGGTTTATTCCTAGATATTTTATTCTTTTTGTTGCAAATGATTAATGATGTTGAGCATTCTTTCATGTGTTTGTTGGCAGTCTGTATATCTTCTTTGGAGAAATGTCTATTTAGGTCTTCTGCCCATTTTTGGATTGGGTTGTTTATTTTTTTGTTATTGAGCTGCATGAGCTGCCTGTAAATTTTAGAGATTAATCCTTTGTCAGTTGATTCATTTGCAAATATTTTCTCCCATTCTGAGGGCTGTCTTTTGGTCTTGTTTATGGTTTCCTTTGCTGTGCAAAAGCTTTGAAGTTTCATTAGGTCCCATTTGTTTATTTTTGTTTTTATCTCCATTACTCTAGGAGATGGGTCAAGAAGGATCTTGCTGTGATTTATGTCATAGAGTGTTCTGCCTATGTTTTCCTCTAAGAGTTTGATAGTTTCTGGCCTTACATTTAGGTCTTTAATCCATTTTGAGCTTATTTTTGTGTATGGTGTTAGGGAGTGATCTAATCTCATACTTTTACATGTACCTGTCCAGTTTTCCCAGCACCACTTATTGAAGGGGCTGTCCTTTCTCCACTGTATATTCCTGCCACCTTTATCAAAGATAAGGTGACCATATGTGCATGGGTTTATCTCTGGGCTTTCTATCCTATTCCATTGATCTATCTTTCTGTTTTTGTGCCAGTACCATACTGTCTTGATTACTGTAGCTTTGTAGTATAGTCTGAAGTCAGGCAGCCTGATTCCTCCAGCTCCATTTTTTGTTCTCAAGATTGCTTTGGCTATTCGGGGTCTTTTGTGTTTCCATACAAATTGTGAAATTTTTTGTTCTAGTTCTGTGAAAAATGCCAGTGGTAGTTTGATAGGGATTGCATTGAATCTATAGATTGCTTTGGGGAGTAGAGTCATTTTCACAATGTTGATTCTTCCAATCCAAGAACATGGTATATCTCTCCATCTGTTTGTATCATCTTTAATTTCTTTCATCAGTGTCTTATAATTTTCTGCATACAGGTCTTTTGTCTCCTTAGGTAGGTTTATTCCTAGATATTTTATTCTTTTTGTTGCAATGGTAAATGGGAGTGTTTTCTTGATTTCACTTTCAGATTTTTCATCGTTAGTATATAGGAATGCCAGAGATTTCTGTGCATTAATTTTGTATCCTGCTACTTTACCAAATTCATTGATTAGCTCTAGTAGTTTTCTGGTAGCATCTTTAGGATTCTCTATGTATAGTATCATGTCATCTGCAAACAGTGACAGCTTTACTTCTTCTTTTCCGATTTGGATTCCTTTTATTTCCTTTTCTTCTCTGATTGCTGTGGCTAAAACTTCCAAAACTATGTTGAATAAGAGTGGTGAGAGTGGGCAACCTTGTCTTGTTCCTGACCTTAGTGGAAATGCTTTCAGTTTTTCGCCATTGAGGATGATGTTGGCTGTGGGCTTGTCATATACGGCCTTTATTATATTGAGGAAAGTTCCCTCTACACCTACTTTCTGCAGGGTTTTTATCATAAATGGGTGTTGAATTTTGTCAAAAGCTTTCTCTGCATCTATTGAGATGATCATATGGTTTTTCTCCTTCAATTTGTTAATATGGTTAATCACATTGATAGATTTGCGTATATTGAAGAATCCTTGCATTCCTGGAATAAACCCCACTTGATCATGGTGTATGATCCTTTTAATGTGCTGTTGGATTCTGTTTGCTAGTATTTTGTTGAGGATTTTTGCATCTATGTTCATCAGTGATATTGGCCTGTAGTTTTCTTTCTTTGTGACATCCTTGTCTGGTTTTGGTATCAAGGTGATGGTGGCCTCGTAGAATGAGTTTGGGAGTGTTCCTCCCTCTGCTATATTTTGGAAGAGTTTGAGAACGATAGGTGTTAGCTCTTCTCTAAATGTTTGATAGAATTCGCCTGTGAAACCGTCTGGTCCTGGGCTTTGTTGGAAGATTTTTAATCACAGTTTCAGTTTCATTAGTTGTGATTGGTCTGTTCATATTTTCTATTTCTTCCTGCTTCAGTCTTGGAAGGTTATACCTTTCTAAGAATTTGTCCGTTTCTTCCAGGTTGTCCATTTTATTGGCACATAGTTGCTTGTAGTAATCGCTCATGATCCTTTGTGTTTCTGCAGTGTCAGTCGTTACTTTACTTCTCCTTTTTCATTTCTGATTCTATTGATTTGAGTCTTCTCCCTTATTTTCTTGATGAGTCTGGCTAATGGTTTATCAATTTTGTTAATCTTCTCAAAGAACCAGCTTTTAGTTTTATTGATCTTTGCTATTGTTTCCTTCATTTCTTTTTCATTTATTTCTGATCTGATTTTTATGATTTCTTTCCTTCTGCTAACTCTGGGGTTTTTTTGTTCTTCTTTCTCTAATTGCTTGAGGTGCAAGGTTAGGTTGTTTATTCGAGATGTTTCCTGCTTCTTAAGGTGGGCTTGTATTGCTATAAACTTCCCTCTTAGAACTGCTTTTGCTGCATCCCATAGGTTTTGGGTCGTTGTATCTCCATTGTCATTTGTTTCTAGGTATTTTTTAATTTCCTCTTTGATTTCTTCAGTGATCACTTCGTTATTAAGTAGTGTATTGTTTAGCCTCCATGTGTTTGTATTTTTTACTGCTCTTTTCCTATAATTGATATCTAGTCTCATGGCGTTGTGGTCGGAAAAGATACTTGATATAATTTCAATTTTCTTAAATTTACCAAGGCTTGATTTGTGACCCAAGATATGATCTATCCTGGAGAATGTTCCATGAGCACTTGAGAAAAATGTGTATTCTGTTGTTTTTGGATGGAGTGTCCTATAAATATCAATTAAGTCCATCCTGTTTAATGTATCATTTAAAGCTTGTGTTTCCTTATTTATTTTCATTTTGGATGATCTGTCCATTGGTGAAAGTGGGGTGTTGAAGTCCCCTACTATGAATGTGTTACTGTCGATTTCCCCTTTTATGGCTGCTAGTTTTTGCCTTATGTATTGAGGTGCTCCTATGTTGGGTGCATAAATATTTACAATTGTTATATCTTCTTCTTGGATCGATCCCTTAATCATTATGTAGTGTCCTTCTTTGTCTCTTCTGATAGTCCTTATTTTAAAGTCTATTTTGTCTGATATGAGAATTGCTACTCCAGCTTTCTTTTGGTTTCCATTTGCATGGAATATCTTTTTCCATCCCCTTACTTTCAGTCTGTATGTGTCTCTAGGTCTGAAGTGGGTCTCTTGTAGACAGCATATATATGGGTCTTGTTTTTGTATCCATTCAGCCAATCTGTGTCTTTTGGTGGGAGCATTTAGTCCATTTACATTTAAGGTAATTATCGATATGTATGTTCCTATTCCCATTTTCTAAATTGTTTTGGGTTCGTTATTATAGGACTTTTCCTTCTCTTGTGTTTTTGTCTAGAGAAGTTCCTTTAGCATTTGTTGTAAAGCTGGTTTGGTGGTGCTGAACTCTCTCAGCTTTTGCTTGTCTGTAAAGGTTTTAATTTCTCCATCAAATCTGAATGAGATCCTTGCTGGGTAGAGTAATCTTGGTTGCAGGTTTTTCTCCTTCATCACTTTCAGTATGTCCTGCCACTCCCTTCTGGCTTGTAGAGTTTCTGCTGAGAGATCAGCTGTTAACCTTATGGGGATTCCCTTGTGTGTTATTTGTTGTTTTTCCCTTGCTGCTTTTAATATGCTTTCTTTGTATTTAGTTTTTGACAGTTTGATTAATATGTGTCTTGGCGTATTTCTCCTTGAATTTATCCTGTATGGGACTCTCTGTGCTTCCTGGACTTGATTAACGATTTCCTTTCCCATATTAGGGAAGTTTTCAACTATAATCTCTTCAAATATTTTCTCAGTCCCTTTCTTTTTCTCTTCTTCTTCTGGAACCCCTATAATTCGAATGTTGGTGCGTTTAATGTTGTCCCAGAGGTCTCTGAGACTGTCCTCAGTTCTTTTCATTCTTTTTTCTTTATTCTGCTCTGCAGTAGTTATTTCCACTATTTTATCTTCCAGGTCACTTATCCGTTCTTCTGCCTCATTTATTCTGCTATTGATCCCATCTAGAGTATTTTTCATTTCATTTATTGTGTTGTTCATCATTGTCTGTTTCATCTTTATTTCTTCTAGGTCCTTGTTAACTGCTTCTTGCATTTTGTCCATTCTATTTCCAAGATTTTGGATCATCTTTACTATCATTATTCTGAACTCTTTTTCAGGTAGACTGCCTATTTCCTCTTCATTTGTTAGGTCTGGTGGGTTTTTATCCTGCTCCTTCATCTGCTGTGTGTTTTTCTGTCTTCTCATTTTGCTTATCTTACTGTGATTGGGTTCACCTTTTTGCAGGCTGCAAGTTCGTAGCTCCCGTTGTTTTTGATGTCTGTCTCCAGTGGCTAAGGTTGGTTCAGTGGGTTGTGTAGGCTTCCTGGTGGAGGGGACTAGTGGCTGTGTTGTGGTGTATGAGGCTAGATCTTGTCTCTCTAGTGGGCAGGTCCACGTCTGGTGGTGTGTTTTGGGGTGTCTGTGGACTTATTATGATTTTAGGCAGCCTCTCTGCTAGTGGGTGGGGTTGTGTTCCTGTTTTGCTATATGGTTGGCATAGGTTGTCCAGCACTGTAGCTTGCTGGTCGTTGAGTGAAGCTGGGTGCTGGTGTTGAGATGGAGATCTCTGGGAGATTTTCACCGTTTGATATTATGTGGGGCTGGGAGGTCTCTTCTTGACGAGTGTTCTGAAGTTGGCTCTCCCACCTCAGAGGCAGAGTCCTGACTCCTGGCTGGAGCAGCAAGAGCCTTTCATCCACTCGGTATTTGTGACTACCTGTGTACTTCCATGATGATGCCCTTCTAATTATCAGAAGAGTCTCTTTCCTGATATTATATTCTTCTTGAGGGCCAGCACTTGCTCATCTCTGTACCTCCAATGCTTGAAAAATAGCTGATGCTTCTTAAATGTCTTGAAAAGACATCATAGAGACTTGAGGTGTAGGTTGGCCTCCTCAGTTCTTCATGGCCGGCCAATTAGCTGTTCCTTCCCTGTTCTCAGTTTGTCAAGTCAGAGGGTCCGCGTAAGACGGTAAACGCACAAAGTAATCCACCTTGCTAACTCTGAAGTGCCGCTAAACCCCCTGAGTGATCCTTAATGTTTACTGAAGTTTGAGAACCTTGAATTAGAAGATCTCTGAGTCCCTTCAGATTGTTGACATTGATAGCCTGGCACGTCCCTGCTCTAAAGATCATCTCACATTTAAAGTAAAGCGCAGATACCTGTTCCTGCTTTCTCATTTGAGAGATCGAGGAGGGCCAGTGTTTTGAATTTGACATACATGTATGGAAGAATGTAAGAATTGTGAGGACTTGATAAAAAATACATTTTATACATACTCTAAAGCACTGTTTCTAGGTGTGAATTGCGGGGAATTCAGCTGACCGTCTTATGTCTGTTTAAACAAGTGAACCATATTGCTTGTCATTTGTTTGCGTTCAGTTTCCTGATACGTTTTTCTGTTCTTTTCCTTTCACGTTTCTCTGATTTGGCCGGAGTTATTGGTGATTGGCCAAAGGAAACAGTAACTTCTTGGAAGGTTTGTTTTAACAGTACTACAAAGTCGTACCACTTAATTTATAGCCACTTGAGAGCTCAGATGTTCATTAGTCTTAAGTCATTATGAACTAGTTTTGTAGTACTGTAATTAGATCTTGTATAAAACATTCTATATACTTTTGATCCATTCTCCTTTACAGAAACTCTGTATTTGACTTCCTGTTCATTGCAGAGGGATTTAGTATTAACAGAAAACTAAACAAACAAAGATTGGTATTTTCTTTTTGCACAGTAGCTAGACTGGGGCTTAAGTCTATTTTAAATTTAAATTATGTCATTTTAATGATGTACCTATTTCCATTTGTGTGTTTTTTTAAAAAACAACTTGGTTTTTTGTTTTGGAAAAAAAAAAATAGCTTCTTTGTCCCGTCTTCCTCCTTTCCCCATTTGCTTTCCTTTACACACATTGTAGGTCCAAAGACTGAACCAAAATTTTGAATACAGAATTTCAGAAAATTGTGTAATATACCATTTTTTATGCTGTAAGATAGGCCTCACAATATTTGTGTATAATCTACAAAAATTAGGTTTCTAAGCTTGCTAAAATTCGATTCTGTTTATACAGAAAAATGGAATTGTGGCATTTCCCCGCTTAAGTCCTTTTAATTGTTGGAATAGAGATCAAGGCTCAGAAGCTTCATCTCTTGATATTTTCATGCTTTGACTATTAGCTGTGTGGTAAATTTAGCATAGATTTGGACTTAAAGTTCGTAGCTCTGTCTTCTGTGTTGTTCAGGTCATCCCAGCTACTCTCAGTTCACCCTTTGTTTCCCTTAGGACCTTTAAATCATGGGTTAGAAGAACATTTATAATTTATATAAGGAAAGTAATACTTTTTCACTGTTCGCTTTTAAGTTATAAATTATATGCAGACGTTCTTTGGCCTTGGTCACTAATGCTACCCTACATTCATTTTGTAAAGTCTTCTTAGAATCCTAAACCCTAAGCTAACAAAATAGTTTTTTGTTACATAAGTTTTTGATTTCTCTGACTCAGAACCATGTGGATGCACGTATTAGTTAAACAGCATTCTTTCCTAGGCCTGCATTGCCTCTCTTCTGCACACTTTTCTTGGATATTCTTGTGTACTCTCCTGGTATTAAACAACATCTGTATATACTGATAATTTCCAAATTGATATCTCTGGATTTCTCTCCTGAGCTCAAGACTCATATATTAGTTACCCACAGACATCTCTACATGAATGTCCCCTAGGCACCTCCAATTCAATATATTACAAAACAAACTCATTATCTTTATCTCCAATCTTACTCCCTGATACCATGTATATATCATTTTGCATTTCATAGTAAGAAAGTATAGTATGATTTGATATCTTGAAGCATAAAATATAATAGTGTTAAATTTGGAAGTACTTGTTAGCTTTGCTTTCAAATAACCATTGCTTTACTAAGTAGAAATGAGTGATATATATGTGCTATATTAATAAAAGTGTAGAGAACACAGTTAAACAAAACAGCAAAGAGGAGGCAAAGGGCTGGCCTGGACACATTTTTTATAAATGAGGATTGGTAAGTATTTGTAGCTAGAAACAATAAAACTGTGAAGAAATTCCTTTTTTAAAAAACTCGACTTTTTAAAAAATTTAAAAAAAATTTTATTGAGATTTCAGATGTATGACATAGTGATTCACAATTTTTAAAGGTTACATTTCATTTATAGTTATTTTAAAATATTGGCTATATTCCCTGTGTTGTATAGTATGTTGTTGTAGCTTATTTATTTTATTTTTTAATTTTTTTTGGTACGCGGGCCCCTCACTGTTGTGGCCTCTCCCATTGCGGAGCGCAGGCTCCGGACGCGCAGGCTCAGCGGCCACGGCTCACGGGCCCAGCCGCTCCGCGGCATGTGGGATCTTCCCGGACCGGTGCACGAACCCATGTCCCCTGCATTGGCAGGCGGACTCTCAACCACTGCGCCACCAGGGAAGCCCTAGCTTATTTATTTTATACCTAGTAATTTGTATCTCATCCCCTAAACCTATCTTGTCCCTCCCCGCTTCCTTTTCCCCACTGGTAACCATTAGTTCTCTGTATCTGTGAGTCTGCTTCTTTTTTGTTATATTCACTAGTTTGCTGTATTTTTTAGATTCCACATATAAGTGATATCACACAGTATTTGTCTTTCTCTGTCTGACTTATTTCACTTAGCATAATACCCTCCAGCTCTATCCATGTTACTGCAAATGGTGAAATTTCATTTTTTTTTATGGCTGAGTAGTATTCCATTGTATGTATTGATATGTATGTATACACACACACATACACACACACACTTTACATCTTCTTTATCCATTTATCTGTTGATGGACAGTGAGGTTGATTCTGTGTCTCGGCATTTGTAAATAATGCTGCTGTGAATATCAGGGTGCATGTATCATTTTGAATTAGTGTTTTGGGGTTTTTTTTGGATATGTATATCCAGGAGTGGAATTATTGGGTCAAATGGTAGTTCTATTTTTAGTTCTTTGAGAAACCTTCTATAGTGGCTGTACCAATTTACATTCCCACCAGCAGTGTATGAGGATTCCTTTTTCTCCACCTCCTTGCCAACGCTTGTTATTTGTCCTGTTTCTGATGATAGCCATTCTGAGTGAAGAAATTTCCTGAATGGACCGTGTAAAATGTTTTAAGACATTTAGAAGTAAAGTAGATTAAAACTACAGATAAAAGTTCTATTGTTTAAAAAATATTGCTAATTTAAAAGATAATAGTAATAATAGTTTTATATTAAAATATAACACAAATCCTTACAGATAGTAAAATCCTCTTTGATGGATCATAAAAGGAATTGAATATAATGTAAATCAGGTTGGAAGTGCTCTTGGAAATACTTGTTTTAAAATCCTTATTTTAAAACACTTAATTTAAATTGATTTGGAAATACATTGGTTTTAAACAAATTTTCTTTGGTGAATTGATTTTGGGTATGTTAGTCTGTAACCGTATAAATGTACTCTATTTCATCAAATCTAAAGGCATACTATAATATTATATGCTAAGAAAAAAATGCTTATAATTGATGACACTGTGTTCTTACACTTAGAATTTTTAATTTTTAAAGAACTCTTTTATACTTCTTGATATTTAGATAATAGATTTTTAAAAACCATTTATTACTATTGTGCATATATATATAAAGGAAAATGTAGATGAAATGTATTAGTGAATATATTCCTAAAAGTTATTTATATCACCATAATTATAAAACATATTCTAATTTCAGAGAAGTTAAAATACAAAATGTGTGTCCTAGATTCAATGAGACAGTATACCTTGAGTGTAGAGGGGACGTGGGGACAGTGCTGTAGGCTTGGGCATCATCAGTGTATGACGTGGGTGTGAAGGAGGTCACCCAGGGAGAGGGAAGGTGAGGCAGAAGAGACCTAAGAGAAGGGCTTTGAGAAGCATTAACTTTTTAATGGAGTGAGCCAAGTTCCCAGGAGAGAATTTGAAGAGGAGGGACTCAGAAGGTAGAAGAGAACCCTGAGAGTGCTGTGTGTAGAAAGCAAGAGACTGAAGGGGTTTCAGTGAGGTAGGGTGGTTCCTAGTGTCAGAAATGCCAAACAGGAAGGAAGGTATGTGTTCATCTCAAAGCTTGGGAGTTAAGTTAATAGGACCTTTTACAGTTACGTGAAGGGAAAGTGGGATGTTTACTTTCTTTGCATTAATTTTGAATGACTATGTGCCAGTATAATAAACTAGGCAACTTATACTAAATTAGGCTATACGTCTTCAGTTTTCTTAATGTTAAATTTAAAATGTTATTGTTCACCTGCTTGTGGCCAAGAAGAAATCAAGGAATAGAATAAATTAAGGTAAACATTTTTGCTTATCTGCCTTTCAGTGTTTTATGAGAATAATCTTAAGGTGCCTTAAGTGGTCTTTCCTCAATCTACTTGATTTTACGAGTGAGAAAAGTAACCCAGAAAACTTAACTGATTTGCTCTAAGTTGATACTTCAGTTCATGGCAAAGGCAGGAAGTGGACGTGTTCTCTAAATCAGGTTTCTGCCAGATCTGCCGCACTGTTTCTCCCTTCTTAAGTTTAAGGTGATGACTTGTGAAGATTTGACTAGCTGGATGACTGCACCTTGTAGTAGAGAGGTAAGCAGATGGTTTTAAGTTAGTAATGGAGAATATTAGAGAATATAGCAAGTATCATGTAACAGGGAAAATGGGTAAAACCTTTGTAAAGATTTAGAGAGAAATGTTTTGTGTGTGTGTGTGTGTGTGTGTGTGTGTGTGTGTGTTTTCTCTTAATTTTCAGCATATGATATGATTATTTTCTTCAATAACAGTCTGAAAATATAAGTACATGTGAATATCAGTCATTGAAATATTGAGAATAACTTTATATTTTAGAGTAACATAATGTTCTGCTTATTTCTTTAATAGAAAAAATGAACGCAGCAAACCAACCTCCACATAAAGACACTGGAAAAACTGTGGAGAATGTGGAAGAATACAGCTATAAGCAGGAGAAAAAGGTCCGAGCAGCTCTTAGGACGACGGAGCCGGATCATAAGAAGAACGTGCAGTGCTCGTTCATGTTGGACCCAGTGGGTGGGTCTTTGCCCAAAAAATCAATTCCAGACGTGGATCTCAATAAGCCTTACCTCAGTCTTGGCTGCAGCAATGCTAAGCTTCCGGTGTCTGTGCCCATGCCGATAGCCAGAACTGCACGCCAGACTTCTAGGACTGACTGTCCAGCAGATCGCTTAAAATTTTTTGAAACTCTGCGACTTCTACTAAAGCTTACCTCAGTCTCAAAGAAGAAGGACAGGGAGCAAAGAGGACAGGAAAATACGTCTGCTTTCTGGTTTAACCGATCTAATGAACTGATCTGGTTAGAGCTACAAGCCTGGCATGCAGGACGGACCATTAACGACCAGGACCTCTTTTTATACACAGCCCGTCAAGCCATCCCAGATATTATCAATGAAATCCTTACTTTCAAAGTTAATTATGGGAGCTTTGCCTTTGTTAGAAATGGAGCTAGTTTTAATGGTACTTTGGTAGAAGGGCAGTGCAGAGCCCCTCATGGGACAAAGGTTGTGGGTTACCCAACATATCATGAGCATCTCCAACGCCAGAGGGTGTCATTTGAGCAGGTCAAACGGATAATGGAGCTGCTGGAGTACATAGAGGCACTTTATCCATCGTTGCAGGCTCTTCAAAAGGACTACGAAAAATACGCTGCAAAGGACTTCCAGGACAGGGTGCAGGCGCTCTGTTTGTGGTTAAACATCACAAAAGACTTAAATCAGAAATTAAGGATTATGGGCACTGTTTTGGGCATCAAGAATTTATCAGACATTGGCTGGCCAGTGTTTGAAATCCCTTCCCCACGACCATCCAAAGGCAATGAGCCCGAAGATGAGGGTGAGGACACAGAAGGAGAATTGAAAGAGTTGGAAAGCAGTACGGACGAGAGTGAAGGAGAACAAATCTCTGATCCACGGGTACCAGAGACCAGGCAGCCCGTTGACAGCAGTTTCAACATCCAGTCACCGGACTGCGTAACTAAGAAGCTTGAGAGGCTTGAATCTGAGGACGATTCTGTTGGCTGGGGAACACCAGACTGCAGCACAGAAGCAGGCTTCAGTAGACATTGTCTGACTTCTATTTATAGACCATTTGTAGACAAAGCACTGAAGCAGATGGGGTTAAGAAAGTTAATTTTAAGACTTCACAAGCTGATGGATGGTTCCTTGCAAAGGGCACGTGTAGCACTGGTAAAGAGTGACCGTCCAGTGGAGGTAGGTTTCCGGTGGGCAATAGTATGTATGATCTTGTTCTTAGTTCCACTATTACTTGTGAATTACAACGTGTGTTGTGTTATATGTAATGTGTACTTTCATGGTCTCGATTTTTTTTTAATTGAAGTATAGTGGATTTACAGAGTTGTGTTCATAATCTTGATATTTTTAAGGCATAAATGGCAGTTATTATAAATTGAGGATTTAAACGTTTCTATAAAGCGTTGTGATAAAAGGGAAAGTGGATCTGTGAAAACTGTATGAAACTGAGTGAATTAAGTGTGTGGAGGGAAAAAAATCCAACGATTAAATATAGGATGGAGAAGGGCAGGCTAGCTATAAATAAAGAGGGAAGAAAAAGCCATAATCATGGGTGGCCACAAGCTGGATAAGAGTCAGTAAAAAGTCAACATGACGCTAAAATATTGTTAAATGAGTATGGCATCCAAGGTCATGGATATAGTTCTTTCTCTATTCTTTGCAATAGCTTACTTCCTTTTGAGTTGCATGTCCAGTTTTGGTCACTGGATTTTAAAGAGAGAAGAATTACAGAGAAGGCCAAGAATGATCAAAGGGGAAAAGTATACACTATTTGGTAAGGTTACAGTGTTTAGTGTGGTTGCTGGAAGTTTAAGGGAAGTATTATTATCAAAGACACGTTTCGATATGAGAAGATTTTTGTGAGAGGAATATGTCTAGTAGAGGAGTTGATTTGAAAATAGTACAGACTTGGTTTTAATAGCTTTATATCTCAGAAATTCTTTACCATTAAGGGTGGTAAAACTAGAAAGGGGCATATTGTGGGATATTGTCTTGAGAGTGAAAGAGTATAAGCAATTTTTCTGTTGTGGTGAGTTTGCATGTTCATCTGGCTAAAAGCAGAAGCACCCAGATCTTTGAGATCCCTAATTACCTGAGTAGGGCTGTGATTCTACATTTTAATAGCTAAATACATACATATGTATATAGTTGTACTTTTCTTTTTTTTTTGCGGTACGCGGGCCTCTCACTGCTGTGGCCTCTCCCGTTGCAGAGCACAGGCTCCGGACGCGCAGGCTCAGCGGCCATGGCTCACGGGCCCAGCCGCTCCGCGGCATGTGGGATCTTCCCAGACTGGGGCACGAACCCATGTCCCCTGCATCGGCAGGCGGACTCTCAACCACTGCGCCACCAGGGAAGCCCAACTTGTACTTTTTTTAAACTTGGGTTTATTACACGATCTGGCTTGCTTTGGAGTCAGATGATAAAACTGAAGGTATTCCTTAAGATGGGGAACATTGGAAGAGAACCCGGATTTCCAGTATTTGAAGTTTTAATCTGATGGCCAGATTATGGACCCTTAGGAGAAGGGGGTCAGGTGTTCACATAATAGAGCAGGATGTTTGCAGAATGAATCAATACTTTGTAGCTGTTAAGAGTTTAGTTTACTTTGAGTATTATTTTGATTAGAAATCTCAAAACTGCATTTTCTTTGAGCAGTGTTTTGACTCTGTGAATGATGTTTTATGTACATCTTTGATTAGGGCAAGTGATGTTTTCCCCTCTTAGTCCATGAATAACTATTTTATAATAAGAATTTATTATGCTGCAAGTTTCAGAGTCAGTAGAGCAGAACTAGATATGTAGTAAAGATTTGGCATATGCTTCAGATGGTGAATAGCTTACTTTAGTTTAGGTTTTTGGCTGGAGAGTGGTTAGGTTCTAACAAGGACACCTATGGACAGGACGGGGTTGATTAATTGTTATCATGAAGGACTGTTTTTGAAGTAATATCAGTGAAAAAGTCCTGGCATTATTACCTCATCTTTGATTCAGTGGTTCTCCTAGGAGAGAGGGGCTCATGGTGAGGGCTCAGGGAGACGTGTCAGGGCTCCTTAAAACTGCGTTACGCTCGCTCTCGCAGACTGTCTTCCTCTCCCCTGAGGACCCTCTGTGGCAGTGAATCACTGCTGCTGCGCTTTGCATCCATTAGGTGTGTTGGAACAAGAAAGAGGTTGAGAATGAGCGCGCTGCATTTTCTGTTAGAACCCTTGCTGAAAAAAGATAATGAGGTAGCCCATAGCTTTGAATTCCTATCAAAGTTGTACGCCTTTGGTTTGACCAGTTGAGATTTAACTGAATGAGAAAGTTATCCTTGTTATAGAAGAAAAGAAATACATACACATTCAAAGTGTGTGAATTAAACATGTTTATTAGAATTATTTGAGATGGTTTACTTTTCAAACAAAAATGCAGTACAGAAGCCCCTCTTGTTTTAAATTTTGGTTTATAAAATGTTGTGTTTGTAAAATAATGAAAGAGTAACCAAGAACGAAAATTCTTCTGTATTGGAGATTAACCCAAACTAATAAAAGATAAGCCTCCAAAATTATAATTAACTCAGTGGGAAAGTAAGACTTTATTTTTATTCCTATTTCAGGGACATAATTTCTATAAGGCGAAGTGCGTGTATACAAATGTAAATGAATATATGTACACTCCCCTTCTGGGTTTGTTTTGTTTTAGTCTCCTTACTAAGTATGTCTGGGAAAGAGCCACAATTTTGAAGTCAAGTAACTGGATTCCATTCCGTGATGCTGCTCTTTCTCACCACATATCTTAATGTCAATGACTTAATCTTTCTGACCCTAAGTCTTCACATCTGTAAAATGGGTATAACAGTACTTCCCTACCTACCTCACAGGGTTGTTGTGAGGCTTGAAAAGATTCTTGTATAAATAGTAAAATGCTATGGAAGTCAAATATAAACTATTTTTTTTTAAGAAGTGTTGTTACACTTTTTTTTCCTCCTTTGAAGCTAACTGTAAGTCAGTAGGGGCTAGACAAGTCTATATTTTTATTTTTTTAATGTATTTTACTTTTTAATCTCTGCCAAATAATCGTACATTTTTAAGGGCATACATTTTAAGCAGTGGATAACCTTTTAGGGTTGAGGACAATTTTCATTGTTTTTTTTTGCGGTACGCGGGCCTCTCACTGTTGCGGCCTCGCCCGTTGCGGAGCACAAGCTCCGGACGCGCAGGCTCCGGACGCGCAGGCTCAGCGGCCATGGCTCACGGGCCCAGCCGCTCCACAGCATGTGGGATCTTCCTGGACCGGGGCACGAACGCGTGTCCCCTGCATCGGCAGGCGGACTCTCAACCAGCGCGCCACCAGGGAAGCCCCAGTTTTCATTCTTAATTGTTAGAAACATCTTGACCAGCTGGTACTGTAGATTGTGCCCAATGCATATCTTCTGTTGTGCACAGTTTTTATGGCTTATGTGATCATACTAACGAAGATAGTTGAAGGATTTTGTAGAAAAGAAGAATTATACTCATGATATTTGATTGTTCTTATCTATGACTATATTTTTATTTCTTATGATTAAGTTGCTTACAACTTGTGTTCATAAATAACATATCTAATATTTAATTCTCCTTGACTTGTAAACATGCTTTATAAAACAGTTTTCCTGTAAAAATTATTATTATATTTCAATATCTTTAAATTTTAAAATGCAGCTAGTGATACTAAAAAAAATCTGTTTGCAAATTGTTTTAATAATATGAATATCCTAAACAGCCTTAATAGTTTGTTAAAAATTAGATAACGTTGTAGCTCCCTACTTTCTGTAAATTCATTTTCTCAGGACATGTTTCTTTGTTTCTTTTTGGCTGCATTGGGTCTTCGTTGCTGCGCACGGGCTTTCTCTAGTTGCGGCGAGCAGGGGCTACTCTTTGTTGCAGTGCGCGGGCTTCTCGTTGCGGTGGCTTCTCTTGTTGCAGAGCACGGGCTCTAGGTGCACAGGCTTCAGTAGTTGGAGTGTGCAGGCTCAGTATTCTGGCATGCAGGCAGCAGAGCACACTGTCTTCAGTAGTTACAGCACACGGGCTCAGTAGTTGTGGCTCACAGGCTCTAGAGCGTAGGCTCAGTAGTTGTGGCGCACGGGCTGAGTTGCCCCGCGGCATGTGGGATCTTCCTAGACCAGGGATTGAACCTGTGTCCCCTGCATTGGCAGGTGGATTCTTTTCTAATTTAATTTTTTTTATACAGCAGGTTTATTAGTTATCTATTTTATGCATACTAGTGTATAATGTCAATCCCAATCTCCCAGTTCATAGCCCCCCACCCACTGCTTTGCCCGCGAGTGTCCATATGTTTGTTCTCTACATCTGTGTCTCTATTTCTGCCTTGCAAACCAGTTCATCTGTACCATTTTTCTAGATTCCACATATATGCGTTAATATACGATATTTGTTTTTTCTCTTTCTGGCTTACTTCACTCTGTATGACAGTCTCTAGGTCCATCCACGTCTCTGCAAATGACCCAGTTTCATTCCTTTTTATGGCTGAGTAATATTCCATTGTATATATGTACCACATCTTCTTTGTCCATTCGTCTGTCGCTGGGCATTTAGGTTGCTTCCATGACCTGGCTGTTGTATTTAGTGCTGCAGTGAACATTGGGGTGCATGTGTCTTTTTGAATTATGGTTTTCTCTGAGTATATATGCCCAGTAGTGGGATTGCTGGGTCATAGGGTAATTCTATTTTTAGTTTTTTAAGGAACCTCCATGCTGTTCTCCATAGTGGCTGTATCAATGTACATTCCCACCAACAGTGCAAGAGGGTTCCCTTTTCTCCACACCCTCTCCAGCGTTTGTTGTTTGTAGATTTTCTGATGATGCCCATTCTAACTGGTGTGAGGTGATACCTCATTGTAGTTTTGATTTGCATTTCTTTAATAATTAGTGATGTTGAGCAGCTTTTCATGTGCTTCTTGGCCATCTGTATGTCTTCTTTGGAGAAATGTCTATTTAGGTCTTCTGCCCATTTTGTCAAATGGGTTTTTTGTCTCTTTAATATTGAGCTGCATGAGCTGTTTATAGATTTTGGAGATTAATCCTTTGTCCATTAACTCGTTTGCAAATATTTTCTCCCATTCTGAGGGTTGTCTTTTCGTCTTGTTTATGGTTTCCTTTGCTGTGCGAAAGCTTTTAAGTTTCATTAGGTCCCATTTGTTTATTTTTGTTTTTATTTCCATTACTCTAGGAGGTGGGTCAAAAAAGATCTTGCTGTGATTTATGTCAAAGAGTGTTCTTCCTGTGTTTTCCTCTAAGAGTTTTATAGTGTCTGGTTTTACATTTAGGTATTTAATCCGTTTTGAGTTTATTTTTGTCTGTGGTGTTAGGGAGTATTCTAATTTCATTCTTTTACGTGTAGCTGTCCAGTTTTCCCAGCACCACTTGTTGAAGAGACTGTCTTTTCTCCATTTCTGCATTGTATATCCTTGCCTCCTTTGTTGTAGATTAGTTGACCATAGGTGCATGGGTTTATCTCTGGGCTTTCTACCCTGTTCCATTGATCTGTATTTCTGTTTTTGTGCCAATACCATACTGTCTTTGATTACTGTAGCTTTGTAGTATAGTGTGAAGTTAGGGAGTATGATTCCTCCAGCTCCGTTTTTTTCTCTCAAGATTGCTTTGGCTATTCGGGGTCTTTTGTGTCTCCATACAAATTTTAAGACGTTTTGTTCTAGTTATGTAAAAAAATGCCACTGGTAATTTGATAGGGATTGCACTGAATCTGTAGATTGCTTTGGGTAGTACAGTCATTTTCACAATATTGATACTTCCAATCCAAGAACATGGTATATCTCTCCATCTGTTTGTGTCATCTTTGATTTCTTTCATCAGTGTCTTATAGTTTTCTGAGTACAGGTCTTTTACCTCGTTAGGTAGGTTTATTCCTAGATATTTTATTCTTTTTGTTGCAGTGGTGAATGGGATTGTTTCCTTAATTTCTCTTTCTGATGTTTTGTTGTCAGTGTATAGGAATGCAAGAGATTTCTGTGCATTAATTTTGTATCCTGCAACTTTACCAAATTCACTGATTAGCTCTAGTAGTTTTCTGGTAGCATCTTTAGGATTCTCTATGTATAGTATCATGTCATCTGCAAACAGTGACAGCTTTACTTCTTCTTTTCCAATTTGGATTCCTTTTATTTCTTTCTCTTCTCTGATAGCCGTGGGTAGGACTTCCAAACTATGTTGAGTAATAGTGGCAAGAGTGGACGTCCTTGTTCCTGATTTTAGAGGAAATGCTTTCAGTTTTTCACCATTGAGAGAATGATGTTTGCTGTGGGTTTGTCATATATGGCCTTTATTATGTTGAGGTAGGTTCCCTCTATGCCCACTTTCTGGAGAGTTTTTATCATAAATGGGTGTTGAATTTCGTCAAAAGCTTTTTATGCATCTGTTGAGATGATCATATGGTTTTTATTCTTCAATTTGTTAATATGGTTGTATCACATTGATGATTCACATATATTGAAGAATCCTTGCATACCTGGGATAAATCCCACTTGATCATGGCGTATGATCCTTTTAATGTGTTGTTGGATTCTGTTTGCTAGTATTTTGTTGAGGATTTTTGCGTCTATATTCATGAGTGATATTCGTCTGTAATTTTCTTTTTTTGTAGTATCTTTGTCTGGTTTTGGTATCAGGGTGATGGTGGCCTCATAACATGAGTTTGGGAGTGTTCCTCCCTCTGCTATATTTTGGAAGAGTTTGAGAAGGATGGGTGTTAGCCCTTCTCTGAATGTTTGATAGAATTCACCTGTGAAGCCATCTGGTCCTGGGCTTTTGTTTGTTGGAAGATTTTTAATCACAGTTTCAATTTCATTACTTTTTCAGTTTCATTACTTTTGATGGGTCTGTTCATATTTTCTGTTTCTTCTTGCTTCAGTCTTGGAAGGTTATACCTTTCTCAGAATTTGTCCATTTCTTCCAGGTTGTCCATTTTATTGGCATAGAGTTGCTTGTAGTAGTCTCTTAGGATGCTTTGTATTTCTGTGGTGTCCGTTGTAGCTTCTCCTTTTTCATTTCTAATTTTATGGATTTAAGTCCTCTCCCTCTTTTTTCTTGATGAGTCTGGCTAAAGGTTTATCAATTTTGATTATCTTCTCAAAGAACCAGCTTTTACTTTTATTGATCTTTACTGTTGTTTTCTTTGTTTCTATTTCATTTATGTCTGCTCTGATCTTTATCATTTCTTTCCTTCTACTAACTTTGGGTTTTGTTTGTTCTTTCTCTAGGTCCTTTAGGTGTAAGGTTGGATTGTTTATTTGAGATTTTTCTTGAAATTCTTATCTAATGCGCCACCAAGGAAGTCCCAGGACATGTTTCTAATTACATACGCAGTCTCTGAATAACAAATGGGTTGGTTTCTGAAGTTCACTTTTTAAGACAGTTGTTTTGATCTCGAAAATAATTATCTAGAGAAACAGCTGTAAATGAATCTCAGGCCATCAAATAAAACTTAGGAAAATCTAAGCAACTGAACTAACAAGGCCAACCAAAATTTTATTCGTGGCAGCAAGGACAACATAATGTAAGAGTCAAAAATGAGAGAAAGCGTTTTTGTTTTTTGTTTTTTGTTTTTCCCTCTTTGTTTTTGGACCCAGAGAAGATCCTGGTTCTTTCTCATGCTTACTCATTTATTTCCTGGTTTTCTTATTTCCTTGATATTTAGAGCATCCCAGGATCTTGTTCCTACTTATTTCTCCCACTTGGCTATAGTATACATTCCTCTAATCTAAGCATGGTTGATCTCCGGTCTTAGGAATGAATGTGTCTGATAGCCATTTCATAATAGTATGTGCTGGTGTCCCTCTATGATAGAGATTTTCTTGCCTCTGATTTCTACTCCTTCTCCATCAGATACTTCTTGTAGAGTACCTTTCCCAACCTTCCTTAAAAATTAGTAAGAATCATCTCAGTCCAGTAGTTCCTAGGTGTCCTTACCAGCAGTTACTATAGCTGTGGGTTTAGTTATGTTATTTACAGTTCAATTTTAGGTTAAAGATTAAAACAAGAAACCACGTAAACATATATAAAAGATTTATCCTTCATGCCAAAACTACCTCCATGCAATTGCATTCTTTTTTTTTTTTAGTACACCTGTAATCATGAATAATTTTAGATTTTTTAGGGAACTTGCAAAGATAGTACGGCGTTTTCATATGCTCTTCATCCAGCTTCCTCTAGTATTGACATCTTACTCGACTCTGATACAGTTGTCAAAATTAATATACTAACATTGGTACAAAATACTGTTAACTAAACTATAGATGTTATTTGGGTTTCTGTTTTTCTACTAATGTCCCTTTTCTGTTCCAGGATCGATGTGTCTTCCTAGTGTCCTCTGATCTGTGATAGTTTCTGTTTTTCCTTATTTTTCATGACCTGGGTGGCTTGTAGAGTGTTCCTGAATTTGGATTTGTCTGATGTTTTCTCATGATCAGACCGGAATCCTGGCCTTGGTTATGGGAATCACAGCGTTAAAGCGCCCTCATGGCTTTATATCATCACCGCTGATGTTAACCTTGATCGCTTGGTTAACGTGGTGTCTGCCGGGTTCTTCCACAAGTGACTAGTTTTCCGTGTTCACGCTCTGTTCTTCAGAAGTGAGTCACATTCAAGGAGATGGGGATTAATCTCCACCTCCGGGAGTGGGGAGTATCTGCATATATTACTTGGAATTCTTCTGTAAAGAAGATCTGCCTCTTCTTTCCCATTTTTTTATTCAGTCGTTTATTTATCTCAGTATGGACTCATAAATGTTTATTTTTTATTTTGGGTTATAGTCCAATGCTATTTTTTGTTGTTGCTCAAATTGTCCTGCTTTAGCCATTGGAGCTCTTTCAGGTGACTTCTGTATCCTTGTCGTGTGCTCCCATCCTGTGTGTGTGTGTGTGTGTGTGTGTGTGTGTGTGTGTGTGTGTGTGTGTGTGTGGTTTTGCTTTTTGAGCAGTCTCTTACTTTTTGGCATCATCTTGTATTTTCCCTGTTCCAATCCTGAAATCAGCCGTTTCTCTAAGGAGTTCTGGTTCCTTTTATTGGAGAATCGTTTTGGGGAATGGAGACCTGGGCACGGAATGTGTTCATTACCCTTGGGGTGTCAGTTGCTTCTCGGCCTTCTCAGTGATAGAGTTAGAAAATACAGGTATGTCTTCTAACCCATGTATACACACAGACCTGTAGTCACTTCTATATCTGTTTTTCTACCTATCTGTTAAAAATAAGCGTGAGGGCTTCCCTGGTGGCGCAGTGCTTGAGAGTCCGCCTGCCGATGCAGGAGACGCGGGTTCGTGCCCCGTTTCGGGAAGATCCCACATGCCGCGGAGCGGCTGGGCCCGTGAGCCATGGCCATTGAGCCTGCGCGTCCGGAGCCTGTGCTCCGCAAATGGGAGAGGCCACAACAGTGAGAGGCCCGCATAACGCAAGGAAAAAAAAAAAAAAAAAAAAAAAATAAGCGTGAGTTCATACTGAGGTCTTTGGCGCTAATCCAGCACCACAGTTTCATCCTAGCCTTGATTGTAACTTACTTCTCTTGCACTGAGGAACCTGGCTCCCATTCCCACAGTGTATTTATATATTTGTGCAACCCTAATTGACATGTAAAATACTTTCAGAATTGCTAACCAGTACCCCTGTGAGGACTAAATTTACCAACTGGAGCACAGTGTTGAATTGTTAAGTACAGTTCTTTTTGTCTTTAGCCTTAGAGTATGTAGACAGAACACAGGTTTCCACCGTTAGTTAGGCCAGCACCTTTTCCTTCACCCTCTTCAGTGAGGTTTTAACATGCGTTTGTAATATAGTTAGGTTCATTTATCTCAGTCTACATTCTGTCCTGGGGTCTCCTGGTGTCCTAGTTGATATTTTAAAATTTATATACTATAAAGGTCACTTTTTGTGTTGTTAGTTCTTTGGGTTTTGTACATTTAAAATGTTAAATACCCATAAAATATCTGAGCCATAGATTGTGATATGGTTATTTTATGCTCCTCCCTTTTTGCTTTACCTCATGAAATTTATATATCTTTAGAGGAAGAGAAAGATAAAATGAAAAATTATATTTTATGTAATATACAAAAAAATGAACTGTCTGACTTTGACTACATATTACCATGCATATTACTCCAAATTCTAGGAAGATTTTTGCTTACTTTATTAAATACTTTTTTTGAATTAAGAATGATCATGTAAGTATTATAAGTTTAACGGCCAATGAAATATTGTTTGTCTTTGGAGCTAACAATAATTATGCTGTTTTTTCCCATAAGCACAAGGAACCTTGAAGAGGTTGTCTTTTATGTTCAGAATTGGTAAAGCATGTAGAAACTAGGAGACATATAGATAGATAGATGGATAATAACAGCTATCATTTATTGTTTTACCGTGTGCTAGATACAACAACCAAATGAAGTGGCATTGTTGTTTTTTCGATATCTTACAGATAAGGAGAGTAGATAACTTGCCCCAAATCACAGAAGCTATAGATTGTTGGAGGGATTCAAACCCAGTATTTGGGGATACCAGACTTTATGCGAATGGTTTCCAAACCTGGCTGCACATCAGAATTACTCAGGGAGCTTTTTAAAAATACACATACCTTTGCCCGTCTTGGATATAGGGCAGGTCAGAATCTCTCAAGGTAGGACATAAGTACCGACATTTTTAACCTCCAGCGTGCTTTATGTGAATCCAGACCAGCACCAGTGCAGTTGAGAGTCAGCCCATTGGAAGCACATGAAATAGGCTACAGTACTCCGCTACCCCCTCTTCAAGGTCAGTGTTCATTAATACGGTTGTCATTGTTAATTTTTATTTGCTTCAGTCATCACCTGTCTGATTTCATTAGTAAAGTTACATAAACTTTTTTTAAAAAGCTGCCCTAACTCATTTTTATTTATTATTTATTTTTTACAGTATGTAGAGGGAATTATTTTTTATTGAAGTATAGCTGGTGTATAATATTATTTGTTACACATGTACAGTATAGTGGTTCACAGTTTTTAAAGGTTGTACTCCATTTATAGTTATTATAAAATATTGACTACATTCCCTGTGTTGTACGATATATCCTTGTAGCTTATTTATTTTATACATAGTAGTTTACATCTCTTAATCCCCTTCCCCCATGTTGTCCTTACCCCCTCCATTCTCCCCACCGGTAGCCACTACATAGTTTGTTCTCCATATCTGTGAGTCTGCTTTTTTGTTATATTCACTATTTGTTGTATTTTTTAGATTCTTATGTAAGTGATATCATACAGTATTTGTCTTTCTCTGTCTGACTTATTTCACTTAGCATAATACCTTCTGAGTCCATCCATGTTGCTGCAAATGGCAAAATTTCACTTTTTTGGTGGCTGGATAGTATTCCATTGTGTATATATATATATATATATATATACACCACATCTTTTTTATCCATTCACCTGTTGATGGATGCTTAGGTTGCTTCCATATCTTGGCAATTGTAAATAGTGCTGCTGTGAACGTTGGGCTGCATGTATCTTTCAAATTAGTGTTTTTGTTTTTGTTTCAGATATATTGTATATATATACAATATATATCACTGGGTCATATGGTGGTTCTATTTTTAGTTTTTTGAGAAATCTCCATACTGTTTTCCATGGTAGCTGTACCAGTTTACATTCCCACCGACATACATGAACTTTTTAATTGAATAAGTGGCAAGATAACAGGCACATGCTTCCTCATTTGCCTGTAGGTTTTTTGTTTTCTTAAAGGAAGCATACTTACGTGAGGCAACATAGGAAGTTGTACTGTATTATTTTTGACTGCAGTGAGCCAGCTGAATCAAACTTGATGTGAGATGCAAAAGATGAAAAAAAGGTAGAGCAGAGCTCTTCGGCTTCCCGTGGGGAACTGGATCCCATGACGACAGCAACAACAAGACTAGTAGCTGGTCTCGAATACTCATATATGGAGTGGGGCTGGTCAGGTAGCTTGGTCAAGGTCTCACATCCGGTAAGTGGCAGGGCCAGGATGTGAAACCAGAACTCGCTCTAAGGCCTGCTCTTCATCATTACAGTATACTGCTCCCCAAGTTATATTTTGTCCCACACAGTGCTTTAAATATTTTTTGACTTAGTAGCTAGCATTTAAAAAAATAGAGGATTTCACATGAAAATCCTGATTTTTGTTTTTCTTGGGATACTGGGAGGCCTGTTCACAGCGGGCCCCATCCCCACGTGGCAGGCAGCACCTGGTGCGCTCGCTCCAGCTTTGCACAGTGCCCGTGGCGTCTTACTGTCTTCCCGCCACCCCACCTTGCGCACTCATTTACAGCCCCACCAGGCCCTGTAGGTGACATGACCCCCAGTATAGAAGTATAGAAACTAACATTTGAAGGGTAACATGAAGACTGTTTTGATCTCATCCTTCATTTTATAAAACAATTTGCTTTCCTTTGTTTTACTCATTTCTTGAAGTATATAAGGAAACAAAGTTGCTGTTTATCCTGTACCTCTGCTCAGAGTAATCATTTGGTTTATATCTTCTAAACCTTTTTGTGCTTATATAAATATATATCTTTGGTATATAATGCAGGTAATTTTTTTTCCAAAAAACCCCCATGTGATAATGCTATATTTATTCCATGACTGGTGGGTACCCCCCTCCCCCCATATATTCTCTGCTTTGGATCTGTCTATGTTGGTGTGTGTCGCTCTACCTCAATTCCGTTTGAGAACTACATGCTATTCCGTTACATGAGTGTTAACATCATTTAACTATTTCACTCTTTTTTTTATTCTGCCCTCTGCCTCTGGCAACCATCAATCTGTTTTCTGTATCTATGAGTTCATTTTTTGTTTATTTTTTATTTCATATATAAGTGAGACCATACAGTATTTATCTTTCTCTTTCTGACTTATTTCACTTAGCATGATGCCCTTCAGGTCCATCCATGTTGTCACAAATGGCAAGATTTCCTTCTTTTTTATGGCTGAATAATATTCGTGTGTGTGTGTGTGTGTGTTTACATACCACATTTTCTTTATCCATTCACTCCTCATTGGACATTGCTTCCATGTCTTGGCTGTTGTAAATAGTGCTGCAGTGAACATGGGGGTGCACATAACTTTTCGAGTTAGTGTTTTCATTTCCTTCAGATAAATAGCCAGGAGTGGGATTGCTAGATCATATGGTAATTCTATTTTTAATTTTTTAAGGAACTGCCGTACTATTTTCCATAGTGGCAGTACCAGTTTACATTCCTACCAACAGTGCACAAGGGTTCCTTTTTCTCTGTATCCTCTTTAACACTTGTTATTTCTTGTTTTTTTGATCATAACCATTTTAACAGGTGTGAGGTGATATGTCGTTGTGGTTTTGATTTGCATTTCCCCCATGATTATAACCATTTCACTCTGAATGGACACTTACATGGTTATAAAAAATAAAACCACAGATATTCTTGTACATACCCCTTTATGAACATAGTCTGTTCTTCTTGTAAGAATGGTTAGTTAAAATGGAGTTGTTAGGTTATACGGTGTGCACATTTAAATCTTTCCGAGATAGTGCCAGATTGCTCCCCAAAAAGGTTGTAGTGCTAATGTGTGCTTTCTCCCACAGTGTAGGAGAAACCCCATTTTCCCTCATTTTTGCAGCCATAATCAGGGAAATCTATAATTTCATTTTTATCTTTAACTTCCCTCATTTTTAGTGACATTGAGGTTGTTGTCATGTTTATTGCCCGCTGACGTTTCTTTGAATTTTCTTTCATTTGTTTTGTTCATTTTCTGTTTTTTAAAATTATTGATCTGTTGGAACTATTTATGTCTTATGTATATTATTCATTTTTCTATTATGGCTGTAAATATTTTCTTCCAAACTGTCTTTTAACTTAATGATGCTTTTCACTGGAAAGAATTTAAAAACTTTTTATGTAGTCATACTGTTTTATGGTCACCTTATTTTATGTGTACTCCAAGATTATAAAAAATTTCTCCTATATATTTTGCTTATTTTTTTTACATAGTTAAAACAATTATGTTATGGAAAATATTAAACATATGCCAAACAAACAATAATACTATGAACCTCTTCAGATCTGTATTCCAGCATCATGGTTATTAATTCATGGCCGGTACCTACTACCATTTGGCACCTTCCTCTATCACTTTGAAGAAAATCTCAGATATCATCATATTTTTATCCTTAAATATTTCAATATATTTCTCTGAAAGATGAGGGCATGTTTTATAAATGTACCACAATACCATTATCACACCTAAAGAAATAGCAAAAACTTCTTGATATCATCAGATTTTAAGCTCATGTTCATATTTCTATTGTACATAACTGATTTTTTTTTTTTAATATTTTACAGCTTGAATCAGTTTGCAAGTAATGTCTACACATGGTAATTGTCCATTATATTTTTTAAGTCTTTTTAAATCTGTAGGTCCCCCTCCCTTTTTTGCCATATATTGATATTTATTGAAGCAGTTGGGTCCTTTATTCTGTAGAGTCTCCCCCAGTCTGAATTTTGATGATTGTACCGCCAAGTGATCTTTTACAATGTTTCTTTTTTCTCTGTGTTCTCTGTGAATTAACTGTAGATCTAGTGGCCTAATCAGAGTCAGGATCTTAATTGATTTGTTAATTGGTTACCACTGCTTCATTAGGACACATGTAATGTCTGACTGTCTATTTGAGACAGTAGTGGTTGATGATCATTGCCTAGATCTCCTAATTCATTAAAGATTGAAAAGTGATGATATTCTAATTCTCTCATTTCTTCTTCTTTACTAGTAGCTTTATTAATTAGATATTGCTTTAAAGAGAAACTGCCCTCATCCATTATTTGGTAACCCAGTGAAATAACTGAACAGAAAAGGCAGGATAAATATGCTTGATTCTTTCCCTTTTATTTATCAGTTTTCAAAGTAATGAGTTGATTTATTGGTGACCAACTGATGTTTTTTTTATTAATATTGGAACTCATGAATTGAAACATATTTTATATGTTTCAATGCACTGACTTCATTATTGTAATCCATTGAAGTAATTATGGTAACTGATATTCACATTGTCCCATCTTTGGCCAATGGGAACATATTCAAGTTGGCTTAAGTCCTTATTTCACGACCCTAGTGAACAGTCTTTGATATCTGATATAACATGCTGTTTGAGGCTTGTATTGTACACTTACTCCAGGTTGGGAATCTGGTGTATCTTCAAGGAACCCTCATTCCTTTGATTGGGAAATAGTATTTCAGAACTACAGTCTGGGCACCAGCATTGCTCATTCGAACTGAAATGGTCCTTGTTTTAGTTCTCTTCAGTAGTCAGAAGAACACACACACAATATATATAATAACTGCATACTGATAGTAACAATTCAAATTCAGGATTTCAGATTTTTACTTAATCTCTTCTGACTTTTCTTTTACGCTGAAAATTACCAGGAATGATAGCGTTTGAGTGTCATACACATTCCAAAGTACACTCACAGTAATCTCAGAATAACACCATCAACAATGTGGTTACTGGAAAACAGTTTAAGAGTTTTTTCCCCATCCTTCAGGTGGTACTACAACCTTTAGGGATATAACATCAAATTACAGTGTTTTTGTTTTTGTTTTTGTTTTTTGCGGTACGCGGGCCTCTCACTGCTGTGGCCTCTCCCGTTGCGGAGCACAGGCTCCGGACGCGCAGGCTCAGCAGCCATGGCTCACGGGCCCAGCCGCTCCGCGGCACGTGGGATCTTCCCTGACTGGGGCACGAACCCGTGTGCCCTGCATCGGCAGGCAGACTCTCAACCACTGCGCCACCAAGGAAGCCCAAATTACAGTGTTTTAAAGACACTCGAATGATTCTTCTCATGGTTATGCCACTAATTAGACATACAGTTAGATCCTCTTCTTTTTTGTTGTTGTGTATTTGAAATAACACCTTTATGAGACAATTCACATACCATGAAATTCATGATTTTTAAAGTGTTCGGTTCAGAAGTTTTTACACTATATTCAGAGTTGTGCAACCATTATTGGTGTCTAATTCTAGAACATTTTCATAACCCCTAAAATAAGCCCTGTACCCTTTAGCTGTCACCTCCACAATCCCTCTATCACCTTCAGCCCTAAGCAACTGCTTATCTACTTTCTGTTTCTTTGTATTTGCCTATTCTGAACATTTCATATAAATGGAATCATACATGTGGTCTTTTGTGACTGGCTGCTTTCATTTAGCATAATGTATTCAAGGTTCATCTTTATTATCATATGTATTAGTGCTTCATTCCTTTTTATGGCTGAATAATATTACATTGTATGGAAATACCATGCCTTTTGTTTATCCACTCATAGATTTTTTTATTTAATTTTTTATTTTTAGGTGTTGCTTTTTAAATTTAATTTTTGCAAAAATTATGTAAAATACTTGGTTTTAAGAGAAAAATCTGTGGAATAATGTATTTTTATTTTATTTATTTATTTTTATTTATTTATTTTTGTGGTACGCCGGCCTCTCACTGTTGTGGCCACTCCTGTTGCGGAGCACAGGCCCCAGACGTGCAGGCTCAGCGGCCATGGCTCACGGACCCAGCCACTCCGCGGCATGTGGGATCTTCCGGGACTGGGGCATGAACCCATGTCCCCTGCACCAGCAGGCAGACTCTCAACCACTGTGCCGCCAGGAAAGCCCGGAATAATATATTTTTAAAGAAGCCTGGTTTCTCTGATATGGATAGTTAAGCTTTAAAAAAATTGTTTTATTATAACATGTTTTTAATATAAAGCTTGTGTATGCAATCTTCTTTCCTTATTTATTTTTAATATATGACAGGCTTATTTTTACCCCTTAAGGTTATCATTGTTCCGTTGTCTTTATGTGATGCACTTAGTGTCTCTCCCCACCCCCCCCCCCCCCCATTTTTTGGTTGTTATTTGTTGCTTCCCAGCTGTGAGGTATATTATAATGGTCCTTTTCTTTTTTTAACCCAGGTTCTCATTTGAAGTAATTTTCTTGTATTTCCAATGAAATGCTATGACATTTCATATGCCCTCCCCTTCCTCCCCAGATTTTGATAATTGTGGTATATCTACCTTGTTAGGTCATGTAACCATTATTGACTGTACTTTCTCCCTTACAGTTATCACTTAACCTAGTCTTAGTTCTACAGTAGTGTGTGGGTGGGTGGATGGTGGATGAGTGGGTTGATGGATAGATAGAGATTTAGATTTAGATACATAGTTTTGGTCTTTTGTTTTAAGGCTCCTTTTTAGATCTCATATCAGAGTCCCTTGAGTCATTGTGGTTGGGTGACACTAGTTCCCTAGCAGATTCCTCAGTAAGGGCTCATGAAAACTATGTTTCATGAGTTCTTGGATTTTCCTAACAGTTGCAACATGTATACCTGAAAGTCTGTTTGGCTGGCCATAAAATATTTGGCTTATATTTTTTTCCCCGAATAAATTTAGTATATGTTTTTCATTGTCTTTTGCCATGAAGCATTGAGACTGCAAAGTCTGATGACGATATGATTTTTTTGTTTCCACTTAAAAGAACCTTGGTTTATTTATTTAATTAATTTACTTATAACCTGGATACCTAAAAGGTTGTCTTTCTTTAAATTCCACTAGTTTTACTTGGTGCTGGTTTTTCCACATTGGTATTTTTGAATACATGGTGTCCTTTCAATATATAGTTTCAGGGTTTTGTTTTGTTTTTATCTTTTTTTTTTTTTGATTCAAGTGAATGTCTTTATGTTTTAATTTTTTCTGTTTCATTGGTTTGGTTTTCTTCTCTGGGAACCACTACTGTATGTATTCTGGATCTACTTTGCCTATCTTCTCTCTCACTTCATTTCAAATCTTTTCCTTTTTTTAAAAAAAATTTTCTTCCTCATATTTCTGTGAAGGCATTATCTCTTTTTATTTGCTCTTGTGTTCCATCTAGCTTTTTATTTTTGAAATGATGTACAATTTTTGAAGAATTATTTTCTGAGTTCTTTCACTTGGTTTGTGAGTGTTTCTAATTCAAATTTGTGTCGTTCTTTTATATTTTCTGAGATTTTAAAAATTTCTTTTAGCATATTTTGAGAATCAGGTCCCTGTCTCACCTGCTTAGTGGGCATGTCTCTCTGGCATGCGTTCATTGTCTGTAGGGTTATTCAGCTCCTTATTCTCTCTCAGTTCTCTCGCTTATTCTCTCTCACAGTTATTTCCTTAAAATAACCATGTATTGGATTCTAACACAATCCTTTTCTCTTGTTCATTTTTAAACATGATATTTGTTTTTGTGAACTTTAAGAAAAGAGAGAGTTAGGAAAGCGTTTAGGTTTATGCTTTAAGTTCTCTCTTCTGAATTGATAAGTAATACATCTCTTATTTTTTGAGGTCTCCTGGCTGTGTTCCTCTCCCCCTTTTTCTGGCCCTTCTCTTTCCTTTACCTCTGTTGTCCTTTACTGGTCAGTTGGATTTCACCCCAGCAGTTTCTTCTGGGTGTGGAGCTTTGTCCTGGAAGGAAATTTTGGCTGAGAGTTTTGGGGGTATAAACCACTTTAGCCCCTTCAGACCTCATTGCCCACCCATTGACTTCACTCAGGAATTGGTGCCACAATCATTCCCAGTGTCAGGAAGCCCTCAAATAGAAGCAGTGAGCTTTCTATTGAGTATTCATTGGTAATTTTGGAATTTGTCCCTTTAGCCCCATCAGACACTCCGTTAATCCCCTCTGTTTCCCCTGCACAAATGCTGATAGGGATCTGGGGTACTGGTTGGGTGTGGGGTGTGGGTATGAGGTATCACATGGGTCCAGGGACTGTTTCCCTCCCCCTTTCTATTTTGGGGTTCATGAAGTTACCTTTCACCTAGTTTTATTGTAAATGTGTCTCATGGAGTTTTGATTTTGTTGTCTTAGTTGTTCTGTCCTTGTGGGGGAACTAAGGGAAATTGAAATCCTACTGTCATCACTGTCTTTTCAGAAATCTTTTTATCATGTTGACCTGTCAAATTGCCACTACTTGATCATTTTTGATTGACTAAAATGGTAATTTTATATGGTTTAACCTAAGGCATAGCTCTGTGTTTAGGTTCCAAAACATTTGGAATCTTTTTCAAAATGTATAGGTTCAACATATATTTTTGTATTTACATTAATACTTAGAGTCGACCCTCCATATCCACTGGCTCCTCATTTATGGATTCAGTCAACCACAGATCAAATTGAAATCCATGGATGCGACCCCACAGATAATGAGAGCCGGCTATACTGTGCCATTGTATATAAGGGGTTTTGGTATCAGCAGGGGGTCCTGAAACTAATCCCCCATGGACGTTGAGGGATGACTGTAGTTTAGTTGCTCATAACAGGCAAAAATTTCTAAAATAGCCATAAAATTTAAAAAATGATTAATTGTAATAATGTGAGCTTGGGATTCCCTGGTAGCCCAGTGGTTAAGAATCCGCCTGCCAATGCAGGAGACACGGGTTCGAGTCCTGGTCCGGGAAGATCCCACATGCCGTGGAGTAACTAAGCCCGTGTGCCACAACAACTGAGCCTGCGCTCTAGAGCCTGCGCGCTACAACTGCTGAGCCCACGTGCCACAACTACTGAAGCCCGCACGCCTAGAGCCCGTGCTTCGCAACAAGAGAAGCCACCGCACTGAGAAGCCTGCACACCGCAACGAAGAGTAGCCCCCCACTCGCCGCAACTAGAGAAAGCCCACGCGCAGCAACGAAGACCCAACGCAGCCAAAAAAATATTAATTAATTAATTAAAAAAAATAATGTGAGGCATAAGTGTGTAGGGTAAGGGAAGGATGTAGCTATTCTATTTAATTCCCTAAAATACTCATTGGATTATCTGTTATTTTTCAACTTCTTGAACTGCCTTTTTTTGTTGTTGTTTTGTTTTGTTTTTTTGCGGTACGCGGGCCTCTCACTGTTGTGGCCTCTCCCGTTGTGGAGCACAGGCTCCGGACGCGCAGGCTCAGCGGCCATGGCTCACGGCCCCAGCCGCTTCGCAGCATGTGGGATCCTCCTGGACCGGGGCACGAACCCGTGTCCCCTGCATCGGCAGGCGGACCCCCAACCACCGCGCCACCAGGGAAGCCCTTGAACTGCCTTTTTTATATTCTGAATTATCATAGGTAATTGGATATGTTTCTCTGTTATGTTGCTCTGTTTATTACTGTGCCAGAACTTTGCTGTTTTAAATACAGTAGGTCTATTAGTAAGGTTTGGCATTGTGTAGGGCAGTTCTTCCCATTCTTTCTTTTCAGAAGTTTCTGGGCTGTTTTTATTTTTGTACATTACTTTCTTACACCTGAACTTTATTTAATGAATTTATTAACCCACACAAAATGCCATTGCGATTATGATTGTAATTACATTGAGTTTTTATTAATGTCCCTACATTATTGAGTCTTTTCAGTTTGATTGGATTGTTCAGGGATTTTATACTACATTTAATACTATATTTCTTACTGGAATGAAAGAATAACAAATAGGCCGTTCTTGCACCTTATTACCCCTTTCCTCTCTCCCTGTGTTTTATTAAGATAATTGCGAGCTTAAGATCCAGGTTTTTCCTCACGGTATGCTTTTTTATTTTTTTCAGTTTCCAGTATTCCTTACTAAAACTTGAATTATAGTCCTTAACCAAGTTATCATCGTGGAGTTATATCTGCCTGTATACGTTCTTCGAGATTCATGGCTTCTCATTTCCTTGGGCATTTTTCTTTTTCTATCTCGAGATCTTTATTCTGATCCAGTTTTCATTTGACCAGACTCTCCTGTTCTTCCTCAGGTAGTTTTTTAGAGAAGGTAAATGAATTGTACTTCGGGTTCTTCCCTATTCAAAGAGGTCTTTTTCCCTCTTCCTTACGTATTAGTGATACCTTGACTGTGCAGAAAGGTATCCTCCACCTCTTCCTTTCGTTCTTTCTGGAACTCCTATTATTCTTACGTTACAGCTCCTAGATCTGCCCTCCATTTCTCTTACTTTTCACTCAAAATTTCTATTCCTTTTTCTTTTGCTCTGGGTTACAGTGATCATTTCTGCAGTTAATTTCTAAATTATTAATTCAGACTTTGACAGCATTCATTCTGTTTTCACTCCCTTTATGGAATTTATTTCAGAAATCTTGGTCTTTTTTTTTTTTTTTCCCCCAGAGGACTAATGAGATCTTGCGTTAGAGTATTTTTGTTGTTCTCTCCTGTGTCCTACGTTCAGTCACTGTCAGCTTTTCTGATTCTTCACGTTGGTGTCCCTAGTTAAAACTGCTGTCCCCTCTTCCATGCTCACGAGTTTTTTAATGTCTTTTCCTCTTTGTCTGGATGGGGCTTGACGCCCCAGGCAACACTAGCAGGGATGTGTCTCCTCGGCATCTGTGTAGGCCTGCCTTGGCTGCTGGTTCTCCAGGCAGTGTTGGCTTGCAGTTGTTGAGAAGCAGGAATGTGTCTCCTCGGCATCTGTGTAGGCCTGCCTTGGCTGCTGGTTCTCCAGGCAGTGTTGGCTTGCAGTTGTTGAGAAGGAGGGATTGTCCCTTCCCAGTTAGCCTGAAGCAGATGGGTCAACAGGCTGGAACTACAGAGAATGCCGAAAGAATTCTTTAGAATTTTATCCTAGAAAGCTTGCTGAATTTTGTAGAGCTCTAAATAAATATTTTATCTGATGTCATTCTCCACACCAGAAGAAACAAGCATTTATACTGCCTAAAGCTTTTAAACAGACATGTCTTAACCCTGACCACATTTATCACAAGTAATCATTTTTAAAATTATGCAGCTATTTTAGAAATTCTTGCCTGTTATGGGAAACTAAAGTATGTATTAATTTAAATGCCAAAATATGTGTTGAACATAAAAGAATGTGAGTGGGGGAGACCAGTTAAGTGTTCACTAAATGTCAGGGAGCACAGATATGAGTGACATTTGGAGACACAATAACTAAATTGGTGATGTTTTAAATTGAAGAAAAGTTGAGATTTTCAAATTTTGATGGCTTCAGTTTTCTCAATAGAAGGAGAAGGCAAGACCTTTGAATGATTGGTCAGGATGATGTTGCCAGAGGTTTAAGAACACTGAGAAATCTCCAAATCTTCTGTTTTATGGGGAAAAGCATAGGAGTTTGGTGGGGATGACTGTATGAATGGGTGAGCAACAGTAGGATTCCTAGAAAACATCAAATAACATATATTTGAGTGGGACCAGCCAGGTTAATTTTATGAATTTTTCTCTTTCAGCCTCCTTTGGTATAGCTCAGGAGAACAAATGGACTTGGTTAAACCCACTAGTTTTTATGTTTACACAAATGACTACCTGGTTTTGTAATCTTTTCTCAAATTTAATAATTCTCTGGTTTTGTCAGTCTAGAGATAGTTGTGGATAATACTGTGTATAGCCTTAAAACTAAATGCTCCGATTATTTTAGGTACGATAAGCAAAGTGTATGATGAAAAAGGTGAACTTGATTCTTTTCCTACTATACTTTTTTGATAAAGGTATTACAGTTTCATTTTAGTTCTTGTTATGGTTTTCTAATACTTTTAGAGCTTTTCAGGTCTTAGTTGAAAATGGTGAGTTATTCTAAAGATTATTTTTCCTGTAAAATTATGATTTTTATAGGTTTGTCAGCAAACTATACAGAATGCTAGTTTATAACTACAACTGTAGCAAGTTCTCCTGGATGCTCTTTTCAGCTTTGTTGAATTTGTGTTACAGTTTTCTGAATTTCCGGATCCCACGTGGGGTTCTGATTACGTGCAGCTGTCCAGGACGCCGCCTTCCTCGGAGCAGAAATGCAGCGCTGTCTCGTGGGATGAGCTGAAGTCCATGGATTTACCCTCATTCGAACCTGCCTTCCTGGTCCTCTGTCGAGTCCTTCTGAATGTCATACATGAATGTCTCAAGTTAAGGTTGGAACAGAGACCTGCTGGAGAACCATCTCTCTTGAGTATTAAGCAGGTTTGTTTCAAAGACTGTTTAAAAATATTGAGCATTTATGACATTTTTCTGTAGACTCAGCATTTTTATTTCTAGGATTTTCCCCCTAATTGTTCTTTTTTCCATGCATTCTTCAAAGATGAGATGATGATTCCACCTCTCTATCTTCCACTTCTTCATTCGAAAAGGTTATGAAAGTGTGGTGCTGATATGACCCTCTATATCCTATTACCATCAGTCTTTGAAGACTGGAAACTTAAAATTCATTCATAAGAGATAGTTTAAATTCTTAAATTTTTGTTGTTGTTGTTATGTAAGCAGGTAAATGCCTGCAGTATGCAGGGGTGGGATGAGTGTGGCCATTTTGCTTGCTTAGGCACCTGTATGGTTTAAGCCACAATGACAACTTCTGCTTTCTTAATTATTACTAATTTGGGGCGGGATTTTCTAGTGAGTTTGCTACTCCAAGGGTAACAGAGAAATGGCTAGAAGCAGTTGTATCTACCACAGTGTGTGCTGAAGAGCGTTTATATTTATGCCTTATGATATTACCGTATTGACATTCACTATATAAAACGACCATTTCAAATTTTGATGAAAAACAGTTACTATGTTTTTTGTGGACTGTGCTTGTCCGTCCCCATGGAGTTTGAAGGGCTAGGAGCTCCTTGGCTCTGAATGACAGGATGGGCAGAGGGGATGAGTGCAAGTTGAAGGACAGGCGGTGCGAGAGGTACGAAATAGGACTTGACGCTGTTGGTTAAGTTAGGTGTGGAGCCGGGCGACTAATGGAATTGGAGGTGGAGTCCTGCACCTCACCGTCGTCGCTTCAGTTCGCATCCAGCACAGCCCGAGCTCTGCGTCCACCGGCGCACTATTCCCTTCTCACCATCTTGGTTCTAGTTACTGTCCTACTGTCCACTTGGGCCACACTTTTCACTTGTCCTGCATGTTGTAGCGGTTATTTAGGAAGTTTTGGTAAAATTCTTAACCTCTCCTCCCCACAAAACAAATACATACTTCAGGAACATAAGCTGCTGAAACAAGGGGGAGTTTACCTTTTACTAATGGGGCTGTTGTGAGGATTAAACAGTAATTTATGTTAAAACATTTTGAAAAGTAAAAAACCAATACTTAGATTAAGATAGCATTACTAGAGTAAAAATAAAATAGAAATTTTGGCTTTAATGCATTCAGATTGAATTGTAAGCACCTAAGTGACATCTTTAACAGAAATTTATGTTAACACTTTTTAATGGATTTAACTCTAGCCATTGCTCTCTTACTGTGGGTAATTATTTTAAAAACATTTTGAAGGGGATCTTGTCGTAAAAGCAGTCCATGTTTATTTTAGAAAATTTGAAAAGTACGGAAAATGATAGATAAAAATGAAAGTTATCCTATGATTCTGCCATTCAGAGATAAGCACTGTAACATTTTGGTGTATTTCTATCCATTTATTTTTCTGTATGTACATACTTTCTGCACATATAATTTAAAATAACAAAGAAAGAAAAGAATATGTGTTTTCATCCATAAATTCTTTTCAGAAATAAGATTTTAAGTGGCTGCATTAGTGTTCTACCGTATAAGTGCATCATAACTTATTTAATACTCGTTATTTTGAATAATATTGTGATAAATATATTTGTATGTAAGTTTTAGTCTGCACCTCTGATTATTGCTTGAGTATAAAACGTAAAAATTAACTAGTGAGTCATACATTTTTAGATTCTAGAAAGTTTGTACCAGTTTATTTTCCCTGCAGCAGCACCGTGGTTCCTTTTGTGTCTTGATAATGTATCTTAAAACTAGTGCAACTGTGATCTTGTCTCACAGTCCCTGCTGGTTAGAATTTGAGGGCGTGTGACCAGCGTGTTATTGATAGAAGGACAGTAAAGGTCCTCTCATTGCACCTTTCCTCCCTTCTCACAGTACCTCCTGGGCCTACACCTGGCGGTTTCACTCATCCTTTTGTTTTCTTTCGTTTTTTCCCCCCTTGACTTCCATTTAAGTTTACCAGATTAATCTTAGGTTTGTTTGTTTTTGTGATTGAGTTTTTTGATGGTAAAAGCCACAAATCATGGTAGGTAAACTTTGCTGAATTATTACAAAGGCCACCAGGCTCTGTGGTATATAAGTATATTTGAATCTTTGTTATGTTTTTGGTTAAAAATGACCAGTCTCATGAGGAAATTTTTCTCTTGTATCCCTTGTCTTGTAATGTAAACTAGTAGAAAAATAGATCTTTTTCTGTAGAATTTATTTTCTATACAAATTTATTTGTAGAACAATGTATTTTAGCAAATCAGTTTTCTGCCTGTATATTTTTCTTTGTGTATTCATGCTATACTGTTAAATACTTTTGTGTTCACTGATTTGTTTTATTTTAATTATTCAGTTGAGATTACTGAGATATTTATGTGAAATGAACTGACAAAGGATCTGGAAAATATTTTAGGGTTTTCAGAGGCAAGTCTCTTTCCTGAGCTTTTTGAGGATTTACGTGGAAAATGTGTGAAAACCGACAAATAATCTGGTCAGAATGTGTGAAATGGTAGCACTTGTGCCTGTTGTCTTGCAGCTGGTGAGAGAGTGTAAGGAGGTGCTGAAGGGCGGCCTCCTGATGAAACAGTACTACCAGTTCATGCTGCACGAGGTCCTGGAGCACCTGGAGGAGACCGACTGCAACATCGACGCCTTCGAGGAGGATCTGCACAAAATGCTGATGGTCAGGACAGTGGGGAGAGATGTCTGACTTGTGTCTTGTCACACACGCCGTGCTTCCCTGCGCTCTTCTAGCCTCTGTACTTCCGCACCGGTTGTTCCTTCCTGCCCACAATGTCTTCTCTCCTCCTTACCTGCCCACTGAAGATTTACTTTCAAGTTTTGTCTGACGCTTTTCACCTTTCATGTGCATCTATCTGTACCTTCTCTGAACTCTTACAGGGTTCTAATCATAACCACACTATTTAATACTTAGCGATGTACCACCTCTCTGTCCTCAGGTTTCCCTAATTAGCCTGAAAGCTGCACAAGCCAGGGGCTGTGAATGAAGTGCTTTTGTCTTCTGTAAGGTTTGGTGGAGTGTTAGTACATAGTAAATCCATGTTAGAGTCATTAGGGTATATGCACAGATGATTACTTAATGTGGCAGGTTGGTGAAATAATATAGAAAACAGCAAAGCTTGTAGGCATATTGTTTTTGGAATGCTTTCACCCTTGCTTGACATCTCATTGTGTCCTGCCTCAGGATGGCTGCAGCACCTCCAGACACCACCCTCACTTTCTAAAGAGAAAGGCAGAGGGGAAAAGTCTCCTTGCCAGCTAAGTCCAGAACAGCGAAAGCTCTCCTGGAAGCCCCACCCAACAGATGTCCCCTACATCCTACTGACCAGACCTTTGTGTGGCCTCTTCACTGTAATGGAGGCTGGGAATGCAAAGATTTAGCCTTTCAGCCTCTGTAGTAGAAGGAGAGAAAGAAGAGTGTGGCTGGGGAGGGACTTACATCTGGCATCTTACGAGAAATAATTTTGAGTCTGAAATGATTTCCTAATCGTTTGGGAGAATACATAAAAGACCAGAATGTGTAAAATGTGGCTACATTTTGAAATACCGTATATATTGCTTATGTCAGAAAAGTCTTTATCATTGAAGAGTTATGGTAAAAAACAGCAAGGAAATTAATTTTTCTCTCTGTGGATGATTAAACCAGAAGTTTAAAAAGACAAAATGTGCTTTGCTTTCCAAACTGTCTTAGATGGCTTTACAGAGGCGCACGCCACGCCTTTTACCATGTGATCGCTGAGGCAGGAAGGGTGAGATTAGGTTGTGCCTTCCAGGTCATCCACCTCCAGTGCCCTCGGTGTGCCTGTGAGATGTCAGAAGCTCAGTTAAGGGAAGTACCAAAATTCTCAGCTAGTTAGAGCTAGAAATGCTTAGGATTTAGTTTTGACTCTGCTACCAGCTTTCTGTGTGAGGCATCATGTGCCTTAGTTCATCTCCACAATTTCACAGATGAAGAACTAGAAATCATCAATAGTTTTACAATTGTGCCCCAAAGTGTGCTAGATGGATTAGTGGAGGGGCCTATTTTGCAAACTGGTGGAGCCCAAACAAAGTCAGTGTTTTTGTCAGGAAGGAAGGAGCGTGTGGCCTTCGGAGAGGCAGTCACGTTGTTTATTGCTCCACCTGCCCTCCTTTAGATGCGGAGGGCCCGTCCACGGCGAGTGAGAGCTGTGGTCTCTTGGGGTGTGAATGGTCAGGAGGCAGCAGGGCATATGCCCCCATAGAGGACATACTGCCAGACAGTATCCTATCCTGTAAGCCGGGGAAGACCGCCGAGTGAGAGATGGGTTAAAAGGGCGAGGGGAAGCAGTGATCAGCAAGTGATGATGCAGGATATCTGTGACTGAGGGGTCTTTACTCTGTGCTGCATCATCCTTCTGACTCGAAAAACTGAGGAACTTACGCATGCAGTTACTTCCAAGGAAGTAACTGGTGAGTGTGTGTTTGAGCCACAGCACAACCAAATTGAAGCTGTGAGCTTTCTTGGCTCGTTGCCCTGGGCCTGGCCCTGGGCCTGGCCTTAGAAATAACGAAAACAGTAAACATAATATGTGACGTAGGAACATGCGATGGACAGGTTGAAGGAAATCACATAAAAAGAACTTAAAAGGAGTGAAAATATGAAAATGATGAACAAGATGTGATAGTTGTAGGAGACACACAAGGGAGAGCTCAGACTTGCACAGTTAGTGTTCCTATAGAAGAATAAAGGAACAAAGGAGCAGAAAAGACTCAATTTTCCATATTCTAGAGATATTATTGGGTGTCTGCTGTGTGCCAGGCAGGCATCGTGCCTGGTACTGAAGGCTCAGTAAGGAGCATAAACGCCCTCTTGGAGTTTAAGAACGATGGGGAAAATGACTGTTAAGTAATTCTACAGACATAACATTACAATGGTGAAAAACAGCAAAGGAGAGACACGGCTCTTTTATGGACTCTCACAGTAAGGTCTGAGTTCATGTGGCGGTGAGGCAAGTCTCTCAGGAAGGGACAGTTGGAATTTATCTGAAAGTTGCTGTGTGTATTATAATCCAATTTATGTAGTAATAATTTGAAAGCTTACACAAAACAATACTGTATCTTGTAATTTGTGTAATAACAAATTATTGAAAAAAACATATAAACCAGAAGGGGACATACTAAATGTGTAATTGTAACCTCTGAGGAGGGAGGAAAGAGAGAAGTGAAGAAAGAACCCAAGGAGAAATTAACTTTGTGATGTATTATTTCTCATCGAAAAAATATCCAAAGCCAATATGACCAAATATTAACATTTGTTCATCCTGGTTATTATTTGTAAAAATATTTTAAAGCCACTTTACTTTTTAGTTAAAAAAAAAAAAGAGGGCTTCCCTGGTGGCGCAGTGCTTGGGAGTCCGCCTGCCGATGCAGGAGACGCGGGTTCGTGCCCCGTTTCGGGAAGATCCCACATGCCGCGGAGCGGCTGGGCCCGTGAGCCATGGCCGCTGAGCCTGCGCGTCCGGAGCCTGTGCTCCGCAAATGGGAGAGGCCACAACAGTGAGAGGCCCGCATAACGCAAGGAAAAAAAAAAAAAAAAAAGAGCGAGAGAGAGATTGAAAGGACCACTTTGCTGACAGAGAAGGGAGCAGATGCAAAGTCTCTGTGATGATGCAGGATAAGGGAAGCAGCTTTGGAATGAAAGCTCCCAGGAAAGCCTTGGGAAGGGACCACTGTGGCTGCAGTTAGAGAAACAGCCTGGGGGGATCCCGAGTCAATGAGAGAAGACCAGGCAGAGACTAGTCTAGTGGTGCGCACGCTAGTCCCTGGATTACAGTGGAATAGCATAAATTTAGGAAAAAGCATAAGGATTCGAAAGAAGCGAAGGAAGTGAGGTTGGCAGGGCTCGGGGATGGATTGGATATGGGGGAGGTATCGAGAGTGATTGCTGGCTGTCCAGTTTGTGCAGCAAGATGAATAGTGAAGATGGTAGGTCCAGTGAGAGTTTTTTAAATCGAAGATACCTGAGACCATTGGAAAGCCTTTGGCATTGATTTTGTTAAGGGAACAGCAAAGTGATTCAGTTATACATACGTATATATATATATATATATATATATATATATAAGAGAAAGGAGAAGACTGATGGTGTCAGGTTCCTCGGGCATCACGAGGAAGCGGATCTCAAAACACAAGTGCTGGGCTTAGCAGGAAGCACAGCTCCTCTACTGTGAAAAAGGGAAGGATGGTAGGTAACAGCATGTAGGTTTCTGTTATTTGTTTCATGACGATGAGAGCTTTTATATCTAATGACTTAAAGTTTTTTTGTGAAGAGAGACGAGATCATCTGCTGAGAGTGGGTTAGGATGGGTTTTGGCAGTTTGAGGAAAAGAGAAGTTTCAGACTTGTGGTGGTAGAGAGAAGGAAAGTGAGCTGAGCAGAGGTACAAGCATTACCAGAAATGTGTGCCGTGTGGTTGGTGATATGACTGTGTAGACGGGTGACTCCCCCCTGTCGTGTGACTCGTGGACCTCAGCTTCTGGGCTGTGCGGATGGAGAAGGGAGCTGGGCTTGTCTTGACCGGCAGGTGAGAAAAGGCAGGTGGGAAGAGGCAGTGTGAGCATTCCAGGAATGGCAGGGCGTAGGACGGTGGCAGGGACATGAGCGTACTGACAGGAGTGCTGCATAAGGAGGGCAGGGACCCAGCGAAGAGAGGAGTGAGTTGGAGAAAGAAGAGGAACCAGTGGACTGGAGTTCCGGATAAAGTGAAGAGCCCAGTGTAGAGGGGGGAGTTGGGCAAACAAACTGGAGCGAGGAGAGGAGGTGTTAACATCAGTGTGTTTGCATTGGGCTTTGAGCGGTTCTGGTATTGGCAGGATCAGAGACGAAACCTTGTCCGAGAGGAGAAAAGGTGGTGCAACTGGAGGCCATGGGGGTACGGAACTGAAATGGTGTCAGGGCGTCGTGCACCTGATGTTAAGTCACACAGCTGGTGGCTGAGCCTGGGATGGAGAGAAGACTGAGTCACAGGCTGGAGTCTGACAACTGACGGGTAGTTGAAAATCAGTAGATGATGGTGTGCAGAGGGGGCGTCGATGGTCGATCTGATGACATCAATTTTAAAGGGGTAGGGTATTTCTTTTGTTTTTAAGTAAGACTGTGTAAGAGTGATGGTTTGAAAGTAGCAATGGGGTGCACGAGGATGCCGACTGTTTGCAGCCCTTGAGATATACTGTAAGATAGTTGTCCCTTGAGAGGGTTGTCAGGGAGAAATGCAGCTCTCAGGACAGCCAGGTTTCAGGGAAGCCAAGGAGGTGAAGGAGCATTCCAGGAATGGAAACGGAGGTCCTGGGCCCGCTGTACAAAAGACTTGTTTCATTTGGATGAGATAGTCATAGACCCATAAGTTGCAGGTTCCACACACACAGCTGTATTCATAGTGGACCCAGAACTGGAGATTCATGCTGCACAGCCTGGATGGAGGAGGACCCAGAATTATCCAAAGATAATTGGCAGTTTTCTTGAAATAAAGACCACAGATTTTTGCCTACTGAAAGTTATTGTTGGATCTCCGAAAATATTCATTTCAGTGAACCCTGAGATGTAGCCTGGTGAAATAATTGAAATCCAAGACTAGAGAAAGGGTCCTGTAAACATGTAAGCAGGGAAAGGAAGCCACCTTCAGGGAGCTGGGAGAGTGGTGATTAGTCTGGCATCGGTTTTCTTTATACTAACAGGACACACTGCGTTAGAAGGTAGTGGAGTAACGTCTTCAAGGTTCTGAGGGAGAGAATGTGTAACTTAAATATTTTATACCCAGTCAAGTTATCCTTTCAGTAAAAGAATCCACAAACAGTGATGTTTCATAATATAACAATTGTTAACCTGTTTTGAGAAAACCTGCTTGATAGTAAAACCCTGCTAAGCAACAGATAAATCAAGATAAGAATTTAGGACTTGTGGTGGGCATAAACCCCACCTTAGAAGGATTGGGTGTTTTGGTTATAGATCATAATCTATATGTCATAAACCTTGAAAAATTATATCACAAAACTCTGGATGTTGGGAAGGTATAGTGGGAAGAAGTGTGCTCATTTCCTCCTCTTAACACGTAAGATACCATCTAAAGTTAAAATAAGTAATTAAAGAAATAAAGGTCCCAACCTCTTATAGTAATGTTATTCACAATATATTAATAATGAAAAATTCTATATGCTATTTTGATTTTTTTAACTTGGTCGTACTTTTCTATACAGTGCAAATATTGTAGTTATTTTCTTAGTAACTTGCAGCAATTGTGAATAATGTGTTAAATTGCTGAGGAGTTGAGTTATACAATTGAAGAAAAATGCTGTTTAGACATCAGTTAACAGCGATGCAGAATCTCGCTTCTCTCAGAGCTTCATGCCTCAGTGGTCCCTCTTCCACTCGCCCTTCTGATTTATAGCTTTCATGTTAACAGAGATGAGAGTTGTGGGTTGTTGAATTCTGTTCTCAAATATCTCCTTTTACATTTTTGTATTTTAAGGTATATTTTGATTACATGAGAAGCTGGATCCAAATGCTACAGCAGTTACCTCAAGCATCTCATAGTTTAAAGAATCTGTTAGAAGAAGAATGGAATTTCACCAAAGAAATAATCCATTATATCCGGGGAGGGGAAGCACAGGCTGGCAAACTTTTCTGGTAGGAGTCGCTACACGCCCGTCTTCCTTTCTCACTTGTACTCCTGGTTTGCTCACCAGTTCTATTCTGCATGTTTGAATGTTTAGTTACATGAAAATGACAATCATTCATATCTTTTGTGTGCCCCTCTCCCAAGTTTTGTTATCCTTCGAGCAGTGGTTCTCAGCCAGGGGTGATTTGCCCCCTGCGGACGCGTGGCAGTGTCTGGAAACAGTTCTGACTGTACCGACTGGGAGGGCCTACTGGCATCTAGTGGGAACAGGCCAGGGATGCTGCCGAACATATTACAATGCGCAGGACACGTTTTATACGTGTATATGTCTACCCTACTTGTCAGAGCCCCCCCAAACAAAAATTACCCACCCAAAATGTCAATCTTGAAGTTGAGACACCCTGCCTTAGAATACACCCTCTTGGTTATACAAAAGGGCGAGAATTTAAGGCCTCTGACAAGTGGAGTAGACCTGTAGACCTTTTGTATCAGTCTTGGTGGGCACTTCCAAAGCCTAACAAGTACGTATTTTCACCGATACTGTTTTGGAAATGTAATACTAATCACAGAATCTCTTTACAAACTGGGTATTTATATATGGTGAAAGAATTGAAACGTAAACCAAGGAAAAGCATTAGGGAGGGGGGGGGTGCTCACTGGTCTGTCTGTTCTAGGAAATGAATGTATCTTCTCGAGTACAGGAACCTAAATGTTGAATATGGGGTGCGTGGTGTTTGCTGGGGGCCGCTCCCCTGCCGACTGACAGAGGACCAGGCCTCTCCTTGGCTCTAAACTCTGCTGCAGTTCTTTGGTGCTGCCTTCTCTCACTTGCCCCATCAGCCATTTTATTTCTTCATTTCCTTTTTATGAGTTCTTTTATACCCAGCTCATGTTTCCTTCCCCTCCCTTTATGTGCACTATTTAGAACTTCACCTTTTACAGAGTTCTCTTCTCACTTCAGAAACTCATTGTCCTCACTCGGATGGTCTTTGTTCCATGCTCAGCATCTCAGGATGTTGTATTCACTTTTCTGCCCTAACCACCGGTTCTTTTTATGTTTTCCTCTATCTTTATTTTGAGTGAACAGTGAACTTGCTCTTGTCTCAGGACTCATCCAGTCCTTCAGGCCGAGGTTCCCAGTCCTGTTTTCCTATTCAGATTGGTTCTCATAGGCAGCCTTATGAAAAAATGCATTCACTACCATTTTCAGCATCTCTCCCCCTCTTAGTTTTCCATTGTTCTGCTTTGCCTGTAAGTTCCTCTGTTTGCATCTTCTGTTCTCAGGCTGTCAAGCTTTGTTAAGGAAATTTTTTTACAAGGTTACTGTTTCATTTCACCACCAATTCTTGTTATATAATTTCTTTGTACCCTCACTTTGTACCCTGTCAGTCGTTTTGTTTTTATCTTTTGCTTGTCCTTCAGGTTCCTTTCAGTGCAGTCTCTGGCCTTCAACTTCATATTCGTGTTCTGAGAAGCTCCAGAGCTTTTCCGTTGCCTCTGTTTTGGGACTGTCCACCTGCACTGTTCTAGTTCTGGGCGTTTGTTGTGTTAGTGCAACATTCTGCTTCATACCTTATTTCTCCCAGATTCGGTCAGTCTTGACATTAACCCTGACTCCTTTCTTTCTCTCACACACCACCTCTAATTCCATGTGGCTGTCCCTTCAGAATACATCCAGAATCTGACCTCTGCTCACCACTGCCTATTTCCCCTCTTCCCAGACTGTTATTTCTTGTATTGCTGTAGTAGCTCTCTTAAGTAGTCTCTCCGCTTCTGCCCTTCATCTTCTATGGTTTATTCTCAGTGATATTGTTAAAATGTACATCAGACCATTTTTACCTCTGCTCCAGATGTGCCAGTGGCTTTCCTCCTTGCTCAGAGTCAAGTGAGAATGCCTAAACGATGGCCCGTAAGGCCTGGCACAGTCGGACTTTTCAGTCAATCTTTGTCCTCACCTCCTAGGTTCTCCTGTGCTTACTCTGCAGACACCGGAGATTCCTTCCTGTGTTTCATAGGCTGGGCCTGCTCTGTCCTCAGGCTCTTTGCACTTGCTGGTCCCTCTACTGGGACTGCTCTTCACCAGTTATTTCCACGACTCATTTCCCCACTTCCTGTAGGTCTTTGGCCAAGTGTTACCTTCTGCATATTAAAAGTTGAAATTCCTACCTGCAAGTACACCTTAGCTTTCTTCCCTATTTTATTTCTCTCCATAGAACTGAGCAGTATCTGAAATACTGTATATATATTTTTAAATTTTATTTATTTATTTTTCTCCATTCACTGGAGGGATTTTATCTGTTTTGTTCAGTACTGCTTACTCCATAACAGATACTGAATATTTGTTGAGTAAATTGATCCTGAATATCCTTGTGTACTACTGCTCTTAAAAGCATGTTTCCAATCAGGACATTTTCCCACTCGGTTATTTTTAAAGCCCACCAAAGGGCTTTGCCTACCAAAGGATGACCACACAGTTACATGACATCCAGGGCCTTTCACAGCATGGCCCGGTTACCTTCCTGGTCTCATTCCCCCCTCCTCTGCTCTTTCCAGGTTGACAGTTTCTTTTCACAAACACGCCTCTTGCTTAACACATCATCATGCCCTTTGATCATATTTATTGTTCTTCCTGGACTTTCCTTCCCCCTCCTCCATTCTCTTCCTGTCAGAGCCACTCTTCCCACTGTTGTAGTTGCTACAGTTCTGCATTGCCTGCAAGGCCCATCGAGCTCATACCTCCAGCTGGGTTTGATCTCGCGCCTCAGACACCAGCTCCGCTCGCAGTTACCTTCTGCCCCGTCCGACGTTGGTTGTAGACTTACCTGCTCTGTTTTACTAGGTTATAAGCTCCTTTTCATCATAGAAGCCAGTAAGCTGCTGCTGAGTTTTTACTAAACTCATTTAGATTGATTTTATACGCGTGGGTTTGCATTTTAACCCTAGTATTTAGATTGTATACTTGATGAGAAGCATCAGCTGATTAGAGTAGTTCATGTTTATTGACTATGAAAGCTAACTGTGAGGGAAGTTTTTAAAAACACTTGCATTTAAGGAATTCACTTTATTTCTTACGCCATCGTTTAGTTCATTAAGCTTTTAAAAAATATTTTGTGGTAGATATATGTTTGAGGCCATCTTACACCATTTTGAACATTTGCTAAGATGAAAATAACATTTGTGTGATAATTACATAGCTACTGTGAATGTAATTTAAGATTTTAAGGTTTATAATGAAAAACTGGTTGTAGAACAAAGGTACATACATTCCATAATAGAGATTTCTACTTTTTTCACATTAATCATGATTTTATATTAAAAGAAAATTCTCACTGTCATTGATTTTAAAACTATTAAAATAATAGCTGAATCTTTGAGTTTTTCATTCAAGAATTAGAATGAGTGAGGACAGTTTTTCTTCTCTGGTTTACTTTTGTTGTTTTTGTTCCCTTAGTGACATTGCAGGAATG
>NW_006785407.1:989466-1013332 GCF_000442215.2 Lipotes vexillifer | reverse complement strand
CAGGAATGCTGCTGAAATCTACAGGAAGTTTCCTAGAATCTGGCTTACAGGAGAGCTGTGCAGAGTTTTGGACCAGTGCCGATGATAGTAGTGCTTCAGATGAAATAAGGTTGAAGTTGCATTTTCTTTCCTCTCCCATTTTTTATTTCATGTAGTTTTATTCTTGGTAATGAGCCTGAAATGAGCCTTGTTGAAACCAAATCGTTAGACTTGAAGAACTTGGGTAGTAGACATAAAGGGATTTATTTCTTACTACTGTATTGTCTTTTTATATGATCCCTTAGTTATGGTTTTATGTAAAATTGTCTTTGAGGGTGATTTTTATTTAGCCTAATAAAAACAGCGTCCTTAGAGAAAATGTTGTTTAAGTTGACTAAAAATGAGTAGGGTAGAATTCATTCACATGTTCTGGAATGTCTTTAATTAAATCATTGTTTCTGTCCTTTAAAGACTCTGTAGCAGTCCATGAATACATTTAATTAATATTTGGTACATTTTTATTGTTTTTATACTAAGGTTATCCCTTCTGTTGAACTTTAAGCTTGAGAACCCGAAACCATGGCTTGCACATCTACTGCATTTCCTCCAATTCTGTGCAGATGGCATTGAGGATGAACCATGTTAAAGTGCTATTTTTGTGGCATATGTAATACTCATATAGCTATTTAGTGGCCAATTATCAGCAATATCCTATGAGTCAACATTAGGAAGTGCTCAGGCAGAGCTAACTTCTCTAGAGATGTTTTCTCTCACTTTCCAAAATTTGATAAAAAACACATTTTTGGGTTTCAGAACACTGGGATGTCTTTATGCCAGGATTAGAGAAAGAAGTGACCACATAGGCTCTCACCTGGGAAAATACCTAATAGCTGAGAAATGGAGTGAATTAGTTTGTAGAAGGTCTTGCAGTTTTGAACGCAAACATGGAAGATTCAAAATACGAGAATTCAAGAATTAAGATGGTCAAGTAGAGAATGGGTCTGATAATGCCCTGATTGTTTACTAGGGATGGATCTAGACGTGGGTTCACGTGCAGTGATTTGTGGGCCTGACTTGTCCTGGCTGCAGAGAGGCCACGGGCCTTGTGCACATCCCTTCCCAAGTCATAGCTCAGTGATGTCCTGTTGGTGGATTGAAAACAGCTGTGATGGGAGTATTCACACCATGAAAACTGACAAACACCACACAAGACAATATTTTGCGGGGAGCAGGTTGTTAAACGTTTGCTGGTTCACTACTATAATATATATATATATATTGCTTTTTAGTTAGATTATGAGCTGGGAGTCAAGAACTTATTTCAAACTCCAAGAATTATCCTAATGAAGCCTTTAGAAGATTGAGCATACTCCTATTTGGAGGTTATTAAGTGTGCCTTACTTATTTAAAAAATACAAGTACTTTCTAGAAAGCTGTGGGGAGCAAGGTTCTGAATATTATGAATCCATTCCCAACAATTGCTTGCTTCTAAAATCTTCGGTCTTTATTAACGTGATTTGGAATTTGCTTCATCTGTATTGTTGTGTATTTCTTGGCATACCGTAATGTATTCTAACTGGATTTCAATCAACTTGGCAGGAGATCTGTTATAGAGATCAGTCGAGCACTGAAGGAGCTCTTTCATGAGGCTAGAGAAAGAGCCTCCAAAGCACTTGGATTTGCTAAAATGCTAAGAAAGGTGAGTTAACAATCCTGGTTAATTATTATTTTTTCTTATTTTTCTTTTATCTTATTTTTTAAAAAGCTAACCCTAAAGAAGTTTCTTTGTAACTGTGATCCTAGGACCTGGAAATAGCTGCGGAGTTCATACTTTCAGCCCCAGTTAGAGACCTTCTGGATGTCCTGAAATCAAAACAGTACGTTAAGGTATGTATTTAAGGTGGCATAATTATTTTACCTTTCTTACTTTACTCTAAAACAGACAGACTTTTTCATAAAGGTCTAGATAGTAAATATTTTAGGCTTTGCAGGCCATATGTGGACCCCAGTTTTAAGGCTGTCCCATAATTTCCCAATGCAACAATTAGAAAAAGGTTTTCATACCTGACTTACTAACTTGTTTTAAGAATGCAGAAGAAAAACCCCAAACATTTACTCATACAATATAATTTATCAAATTAGTTACACATATATATTTAAAATGATGTCTATAAAGTAATGTGTTGCTTTTAAGTAATTGTTTTTTCACCCTCACATTTCCTGAAACAATTCAAACTTTCTACATGAATCTTTGATGTCAGTGTCCTGGCCATCACTAGACCCACTTTTTGAGTCACCATCTTTGCTCCCATTTAAACTGTTTGAGCTTAGTACTTTTAGAATCTGTGTATGATGTCACTGGAAGTTTTATCCCACATGTGTTTATGTGTGACTTGCACAGCGTAATCACATATGTACCCCTTTTTCCAGTGATCTTTAAAAGGCTTTTTACGGTGCCCCTGTCAAGAATAATTAGTGGATCTGTATTAACACTTTTTGCCTTTCACTGAGTCAGGTGACTTTCTGTTTCAAAGATGTCGTGCAGCATATACTCCCCTGGGATTCTGCCCCTGGTGCCGAAGACCGTAGCCACCAGTGCCCACTGCAGGGCATTGCTCTGTGGGAGCAGCTTTGCATCAAAACTGCACTGCAGAGTGGCATTCACTGAGGTTGTTTCAGGCTGACGTTCTTCCCCTGAGGAGTGTTCTCTTTGTTGTTGAAAATAAAGAATTTGGAGGATTCCCTGTACGGAGAAACTTTACCAAGCCTCTCCCCCAATATAGTCACACTCTCCCTCCTCCAGTCACACTGAACTGAGTTACAGTCGGCTCTCCGTATCTGCGGGTTCTGCAGTCGCTGATTCAACTAACTGCAAATTGAAAGTAGTTAGGAAAAAAACATTCCTGAAAGTTTCAAAAAGCAAAACTTGAATTTGCAACATGCTGGCGACTATTTACATACCATTTACGTTGTATTTACAACCTTTTACATAGCATTCACATTGTATTTGGTATTGTAAGTAATCTAGAGATGACTTGAAGTATATGGGAGGTTGTGTATAGGTTACGTGCAAATACTCCGCCACTTTATATAAGGGACTTGAGCGTCCACGGATTTTGGTATCCGAGGGCGTCTCGGAACCAGGCCTCTGTGGATGCCCAGGGACGACGGGACTTGCCGTTCCCTTCATAGCTCTAATTAATGCCTTTCCCACATCTCCTTGCCCAAACTCACTTGACTTTTTCTAGGTTTGTTTTGTTTTGTTTTGTTTTTTAAATAACATTTCTATAACATACTGTGTTCTTTAATTCAAGGTTTTGGATTGTTTCTTTTCCAGGTACAAATTCCTGGCTTAGAAAACTTGCAGGTGTTTGTTCCAGACGCCCTTGCTGAGGAGAAGAGTATTATTTTGCAGTTACTCAACGCGGCCGCAGGAAAAGACTGCTCGAAAGACTCCTATGAACTGCTGATCGACGCCTATCTGCTTCTCACCAAACAGAGCGACCGCGCTCAGGACTCAGAGGGCAGCTGGGCCACGTGGGAGGCGCAGCCTGTCAAAATCGTGCCTCAGGTGGAGACTGTCGATACCTTGAGAAGCATGCAGGTCTGTCTCACTCCCAGTCCCTGCCCCACCGTTCCCCACCCTGCCTGGAAGCAGTATTGCTTACTTAAAATACTTCTAGGAAAAAGGAATTGTTAGCAGCCCATGAATGATTGGTTTAAGCAGTCTCAAGTATCCACTTCCCCAAGATAGACCTTGATGTTTTGATAGATAGTTTTGTAGCATTATTGTACTAAAATATTCGGGCAAATTCTTTAAGTATGTTCAGTTATACCAAAATATTTGAAAAGTTTTATTTATATCTTTCCTTACTCCAGCCATGTATGTAGTTAGATCCAACCACTCCTGATCTGAAAGGAGTTATCTACTCCTTTAACTTGTAGTTCCAGAAATCCCAGTTCTCCAAGCACTCTGATTTGCTGGCTACTTAAGTTTTCATTTTTGTAGTCAAGGTTTTCACCTGCCTACCTAACAGGGATCCCACGACAATCTGTGTAGCTCAGTAACTCAAACTGTAAGAAGCCTCCTCATGCCTCTGTGTTCAGCTCTGGAACAGTGGTGGTGAGTGCACATGTGCACCTCGAACTCAGCCAGACCAGCGCTGGGCACCCTGGCCAACTGTCCCCTCAGCTCTGCGAATCTGCCTTTTCTCTTGTATTCCCTGTCTCAGTGACTGGTGCTCTGTCCACTCAGTTGTTTAAACCAGGATGTGACAGTTCATATCATTTCAGCTTCGCGCACCTTCCACTTAGTCACTAGCCCCAGCACCGAAGCCTTTCTAGTAAATGAGCCTTTCTCTGCATCCCCAGAGCAGCTGCCGTGGTCAGACCTTATCATCCCTTTCCTGGACTGTTGCAGGGCCCTCCTTGCTTCAACCCTCGCCTTCCCTCCCTCCAATTCTGTATTCGTTTGCTTGTTTCGGTACTTGCAGGATGATCCTTATAATTCATACATCTCATCACAGGTCTACTCAAAATACTGCAATACCACCACTTAAAGAATACAAATAATGAAGTCTTGATTTCAGTTTCATGCAAGGCCCCTCATCTCATCCCACTCTTATTCCTGCATTTTCTGTCTCCACATGCTGCTTCAACACACACACAAACACACACTCTGCTCCAGGAGTAATGAATTTCTTGGAGTTCTAGCATACTTCAAAGGCTTCATGCCCACATAATTCCGTGGGACTCCTCCGCATCGTGCTGGAGATCGGAACCATCAGTGCCCCCTGCAGTGTGCTGCTCCATGGGAGCAACTGTGCTTGACAACTACTTTCTGATCAGGTGGTTGCTGGCCTGGTGGCCCTGAGGTTGGTGTTGTTTTGGAACTGGGGGTTGAACTAGAGTGGAGAACTAAGTGGGTCTGTGTTTAAGCCCTGTGCTTGCTTTTCCTCCCAGGTGGATAATCTTTTACTAGTTGTCATGGAGTCTGCCCATCTCATAATTCATAGAAAAGCTTTCCAGCAGTCCACTGAAGGACTCATGACCCTACGCCAGGAGCAGACATCCAGTCAGCCCGTCATTGCCAAAGCTTTGCAGCAGCTGAAGGTACTTCACCGTCAGCTCTACCGTAACTAATTTATTTACGTTTGGTGAAATGCTAGGGAAGAATCAGTTTGTTATAATTTAAGTCACTCCAGGGACTTGAACTCTTAAAGTGTCCTCCCCATTCTCCCTCTCTTCCCGTTTTTCCCATGTCTAAATTAAAAATTTCCTGGATCTTTCTTGGAACTGTGTAACATTAGAATTGGAGAGGATAAAAATTTGAATCGTCACATGACTTCTTAATGGTCACGTGGTTGGTTAGTATTGGACTTTTAGATCTCCTCATTCCTAATCCAAGTTTATTTCTCCTTTAGCAATTACCAGTATTTACTAGAGGCACCTTAGGTCAAAAATGTGTAATTCAAAAAAAGAGTTATTTATTCTTGCCTTCAGTTAAATTAATTGAGAAAGCTAGTTGCAGACAGGCAGAAAGAGCCTTGCCTTCTCTGCCATTATTTCCCATTTTCACCTGCTTCCTATTTTGCACTCCATTTATCAGTCTTGGTCTCATGCACACTTTCCTGCAGCCCGTCAGTCTTCTCAGTCACATTAAGGCTTGACTTCTTGAAATTACAAGTAGTTTTGATAAACGTTTGTTTTCCTTTTGTCAATCTGGTTTGTCTTATTTATCTATAAACATACTTTCTTACAGATTGTCACCCCACTTAGATACCAGGGCAGGGGACTTTTGTTTTTTCTTTTAGTTTGAGTTAATGAATTCTGGAGAGTACAAAATTATATAAGATATTGATTATTCTTGAGCTTAAGGAATTTGTAGCCTTAAGGATCTAAACTGTCACACTAAAGTACAGAGGAGGGAGAGATTAGATCCTCCTAGTAGCATCTGGGAATTGCTGCCATGGAGGCATTTCAGCTTGGGAGTATTTCAAAAGATGCAAGTTGGGAAGAGACCAATAAGAGAAACATTTGGGCATTGGTGTCTGTGGATCAGGGTTATGAGAATGCTCACTGAATATCAAGCAGTCTGATTTGGTTGGATCTTGGTGTATACAGTGGAAAGTAGTGAGAGATGAGGTTAGTAAAATCAGGTGGGCAAAAATCAGGCTGTTGAGAGATTTGGGGTTTCATCTTCTAAGCCCCAGAGAATTGTCAAAGATTTTGGAAGAATATTTTGGAACACTACGTAGAGGAACTATCTGATAGAGATACGTGTACGTATGTGTGTGTTTATGGGTGGGTGGAAAGGGAACCCAATTTGGAGCTGTTGTACTATTAATTAGGGAAGGCAACAAAGCTTGAGCTAGGGCAGGGTTTCTCAACCTCCATACTGGTGACCTTTTAGGCCAGTCAGTAATTCTTAGTTTGGGGGAGCTGCCCTGTGTGTTGTAAGATGTCTGGCAGCATCCCTGGCCTCTGCACAGTAGATGCCAGTAGATTTCACAACACCCCCCCACCCCACGTTTGGACAACCAGAAATATCTCCAGACGTTGCCAGTGTCCCCTGGGGTGGTAACATTGGTCTCGGTTGAGAACCCCTGAGCAGGGGGATAAGAAGGACAGTACGACTAATAACACTGTGGAGGTCATTTAGAAATCATAGTTCACTCTGTGGAACTGAAACCATACTTACCCTTGAGCAGCCACCGAGGGGAGAAAACAACTGGTGGTTGATAGGCAGAAATATCGAAGCTGTAAGCATCTATTCAAAGACCACCTTGTAATTAGGCATTATATTTTAAATGGACTGTTTTCCTCTTGTATTTCATAAGTTTTTAAGAATACCTAATACAGATAAAAATGAAAATACTAAATTTTTTTCTATTTTTGGTCATTCCTTTTGAATAACCAAAATAAATATGACTGGAATTTATTACAATGGTCAATGGCTGTGTGATGATGAAAGAAATCTTCCTCTAAAATACAGTAAGTGTTGTGTGAGTTGTTTCACTTTGGATTAATTATGGTTTGGGATTCTTTAGAATGATGCATTAGAGCTTTGCAACAGAATAAGTGATGCCATTGACCGAGTGGACCACATGTTCACTTCAGAATTTGACGCTGAAGTTGATGAATCTGAATCTGCTACGTTGCAGCAGTATTATCGAGAAGCCATGATTCAAGGGTACAATTTTGGGTTCGAGGTAGGTACAAAATAAGAGGAAAAACACAGTACAATTTTGCAGTTGCTTTGTAACTTACTTACAGAAAGCATTAGGAATCTTGTACAGCAAATCTCATGATCTCATTATTATAATCACAGCTTAGTCAAGAATGTCATCTTACATCCCTGTTGAATATCAGAAATGCTGGGTTACTTTTAAACTGTCAGATATTCACCCAGTTTTTATTTTGTGTTAACAGCTATCCACTTACATTTAAAAACCTTCTTTAAGAGATGTTTAATATCATAAAAGCATATTCTTAATTTCAACTTATGAGGAAGACATTTGTGAAATTGCATTTTAAGACATTATTTTCTCTATAACTCTTCACACTCTGTTTAGAATATGTGAAGTTCATTGGCTTTTGCTTTTCGATTTTAGAAAAATGACATTTAAACAGCATTATAGTGTTTAGGTATTTGTGTAATCGTTTTCTTCTTAATCTTGATATACGTGAAACCTTCTTAACAGTATCATAAAGAAGTCGTTCGTTTGATGTCTGGCGAGTTTAGACAGAAGATAGGAGACAAGTATATAAGCTTTGCCCGGAAATGGATGAATTACGTCCTGACTAAATGTGAGAGTGGTAGAGGCACAAGACCCAGGTAATGACCACGTAGGATGCCTCCTTCATGGGCCATGTGGGGTGACTGACACTTCATTCTTATATTTTATGTGGGATTTCTGAGCAGATGACACAAAAAGCATTTTGAACTCTTTGGTGATCAGTTTTTTTCTTCCTTTTTTAAAAAACAAACCTATTTACATAGAAACCCCCATAACTCTTGGAAAACTTTTTCTTTTGTAATTGTTGCAGAATGAGTTATCTTTAAGCAGTTCACATTCTCCCTCGACAGGTCTTCCTGATTGCTAATCTTCTTTTCTCCTTCATGAAATTTATGCCTGTTATTTAGTGTAAATGGAAAAGAAATTGGTAACCTGTTCCTTTGCTAAAAAGCTATTTGTCTTTCTCAAAACATGATGTAAACTTACTCAACACGAGGCAAATGACAGAGACACAAATGTGTTTTGTCCTAGATGGTAATTTTCCAATCAGATTACTTTTCAGTATTGTATAGACTAAAATTTCTATGGCATTTGCTTGATTGTTTTGTGACTCTTGAACTTTTCCTCGTGACAGGTGGGCAACTCAAGGTTTTGACTTCCTGCAAGCCATTGAACCTGCTTTCATTTCAGCTTTACCAGAAGATGACTTCCTGGTATGGGATATTCTAAAGTGTTTTTCCTTAAAAAACCCAAATAAGTTGATCACTCTCTATTTCTGATTGTGTATCTTTTTATTAATTTAAAAGCGGTTCTTAAATATTTTCACATAATTGTAATGATAATGCTGAGAGGTTAAAGCACTAATAGCAGAGTAGGACATTCAGTGCTCTTTTTATAACAATATTGTTCAGCTGACCAAGTCAGTGTACAGTTGTTTGTGCAGCCTGGCACTTACAAAATACGTGTCAGTTTTATATTTTATAAAGTGCTGCTGCTTTTTAGCAGCTTAATGAAGAACAAGGAATAGCTGTTTCACTTCAGTGTTAGTCGCCGTGCAGCATGCGGGATCTTAGTTTCCCAACCAGGAGTTGAAGCCATGCCCGCTGCAGTGGAAGCACAGAGTTTTAACCACTGGACCGCCAGGCAAGTCCAGTGTGCGCCATTATAGAGCATAATGGCAAATGTTAAATAATATCACCAGTATCCAGATAAATTCCATCAGATCAGAAAGATGTTGTTCAAATGTGAATTCATTCATTTTAGCCTCCAAGTAGTAGAGGAGATTACAGGAGTCCTTTGCTTGTGTACATCATTGCATTATGGGGAGCTGATAGAAAGTGGAATTGTATATTTTCTTAAATTATGTACGATTTATGTTTATACCTATTTTCTTTTAAACTAACTTTGAAAATATTTACTTAAGGATAGCTTGTTTCTTTTAAATATACTGAAAGCCTAATTTGTGCGACTTATATAATTGAGTGTACATTTTTTCTCTTTTCCTTTTCCATTTCCTTTGGTTTCTAGAGTTTACAAGCCCTGATGAATGAATGCATTGGCCATGTAATAGGAAAGCCGCACAGTCCTATTACAGGTTTGTACCTTGGTAAGAAAACAGTTAGAGCGTCTCTCCTAGAACCTACTGGTTTGGGTGAGCACATTGTCTCATCATTGCAGTTATTTAAAATGCTATAGAGGTTCTCTAAGAATATTCAGAAAAATGACAAGGAAAGTTACAGGAAGGAGGTGTATATACATAGAGAACCCCACAGTAGCCTTTCTGAATTTAACAGGAAGGTTAAAATGTGAGCACAAGGTGGTCTATGCTTGCCCACAGTGTTAAACTACAGGTTTTTTCTTGTTACACCAACACTCTCATTCTGTTCTCCCCCCTAAATTCTTTTCCCCTGGGGAGGAGAGACTTAGAGAAATAGTTGTCTGGTAAGAAGCAAGGCCTTTCTTACTGCAGGTGGGTGAGTATAATTGTTCTGCCCTTCCTTTCGCACCTTTTGAAGGAGAATGAGTTTGTTTTCTTCACAGCTTTCCAAAGTACCCATTCCTCACTAATGTAGAAAATTCCTAATTGCTCCCCCCCATTCCCATTTGCTGTTACTTAAAAAAAGAAAAAAGTTAAGTTCTGCTATAATATACTTAAATTACAGTTTTCAGTTCCAGTTGATATGTAGCTTTACAGTGTATGTTGAAACTTTAAAACAAAATATGTATCAGAAAACGGCTGTCTTACCCTATTCTTGAGATAACAAACCAAAGCAAAACTATATTTATATGTAAAAAACAACCAAAAATGAAAACTTAGAAATTTTAAATACTTCATTTACACGAAAGAAAATAATTCATAAATGGTAAATTTATTGAGCAGCAGCTGTATCTTAAAGGGTACTTGCTAGCTACTCAAAGTTTAGTAGACCAGGTCTTAATGCTTGATTTCTTTATCTTTAAAATTCACCCAGTTTATACCTCTTTTTCTCCCAAGGCTGCTATGAAATGAAAGTTATCATTTATAAAACTATTTGAACATTTTATATAAAACGTGCTATATTCTCACCAATCTTTTGATTAAGCGTATTATCATAAATACTTTGAGTTTCTGATTTCCCAAAATATTTCTCTAAGAATACATGATAAATAATTCAGTAAAAATTACTTCTTTGAAGTATTTTATTACATAAGGAATCATTTTCATTGTAGAAAAAAAAATTACAACGTAGAAAATGTATGTAGTAAACATACATGTAGAAAAATATTACAAAGGGAAAAAAACCTCATACCCACATAGTCCACAGGTAGTCACTGCTAGCATGTGAGCCGCTGACTCTGCCTGGCCCCACACTGCGGGTGGGACAGTCGGATCGCAGCACTCTCTCTGGGCACGACTTGGCCTTCGTCCTCTCAGCCACTGGGATGGTGGAAACTGCACTGGACGGAGAGCCAGATTGCCTGGCAGTTGAGTGACCTGGGGCTGCTCATTGAACATCTTTGAGCCTCCCCTACTAATGCTTAAAATCAGATGCTAATGAGGGTTCAATAAAGTAATGACATTTTGTAAATTGTAGCGTTCTACACATGGCAGGAGTCATCATTTGGTTTTGTGCTCTTTCCTTACGAGAGAAGTCGATGAAAGTGAGAGCACATTGTTGTCGTTGTTGCTGCTCACTCTTTTCTCTCCCCCGGCTCTACCCTCATAAGGATGGGTAGATAGACACTCTGTCATTGTAAGCAGATGGTAAGAGTCTGCTATAGAACCTTCTGTATTTTCTGTATACTCATATAATTACACGGATGCATTCTACCACACCTTTCTTTATGCCCATATAATCACGCAAGCACAGATGCCGTTGTTTTTTTTCCTGCCATTTACTGTATAAAAATTGGATCACATTGGATATTAATCTCTGACAATTGTAGAAATCCCTCCATGTCAACAAGTATAGATCCAATTCATTCTCTTTAGTGGCTACATTGTGTCCATTGTGGTTATTCTACAATTCTTTCCACCATTTCCTTATTTGTTTGGTTAGTTTTGCCATGAAAAACATCTCTATGATGAATGTTCACCACTAGTGAAATTTGAGCATCTATTTTATGTTTATTGGCCATTTGGATTTTCTTTTCAATGAGGTGGCACAGTTTTGTAACAGTTAGATATACATACTCTTAAAAGGAATGTTCTGTTTCATGAATGAAGAATGTTAAACCTGGGTGTGTGTGTTTTAATAGAATGCCTTTATTTTTATACCTTCATGGGAAAATTTTGCAGTAATTTTTGACTCAGTAGTTCTCAGTACGTTTGCTGAATTAGAGACATCAGCATTCTCACCCAATCGTCTTTGTTTTTTCCTTTTGCCTCTGAATTTGCCTATTGAATTACTTCCATTTAAGGTTGTGATAGTTGAGATAATGAGCCAGAGATACAAATTGCCTGGGTTCCTTCATAACAATTACTTGATTTTTGTTTTGCAAGCTTTCCCTTCAGATCTCTCCGTTTTTGGTACTCCTCCCTCTCCTGTGTAGTGTTATTAAAAGTAAACAAAAACCATGAAGAAGTATTTTCATTTAGGATAAACGTATTTAGGATAAAACATATGTAGACTAAAATTATTAACGTGAAGAGAAAATATGACATTTCTTAAAAAACTAGGGAGGGTTAAAACAAAGTTAAAAATCAGAGGAAAACATGTTAGGGAGAAATAGACAAAATATATCATATTCATGACTAGTTACATTTAGTCATTGGGGATGAAGAATTGTCAGCATTTTTGTGATTGCGAGGTACGGTCTCTTTAAGTTTTGGTTAAAATTTTACCTAGTTTTTAAACTTTGTTTTAAATCTTATCCATATTTACCTTCTACCAGAATATTTAAAAGAAGAAGAGAAGAAAACATGTTCTGAAAAGAATAATCAATTTATTTTTTTATTTTTTTAATTTTTTTTTAAGAATAATCAATTTAAACCAGTGTCCATCCTCCTGATTTGGTTTAAAGGAATTAAATAGAACTCCCAGTACTCAGGAGAATGACAGTGCCCTCTCCCCAGCCCAGGAACCTGTTGAAGTGTCTCCCCCACCCCCCGACCAGAATCTTTTTAAAGGTTCAGACAACATAATTCCTGTTTAGTGGAGAAAATGCCACGTGAACCACATTTTCATCTGTCTCTAAAATGTGTAATACAATTTTATTAACTTTCAAAAAGTGACATTTTCCCAGCATTTGTGTATGTAGTACGATTTTCTTCCTTATATAAATGGTTTTATTTTGATCACCAGCAAAAGTGAGCCATTTCCACTGAATTGCCTGGTTTTACAGTTTTCTGCTGACCCCTTAACAAGTTGAGTTTGTCGCTCTTTTCACCGGCAGCCATTCATCGGAACAGCCCCCGTCCTGTGAAGGTACCACGATGCCATAGCGACCCTCCTAACCCTCATCTGATTATCCCAACTCCAGAGGGATTCAGGTATTTGGTGCTTGTCTAGTTGTTTGCTTTATGGATTCTTCTCTGATGTCCGTGCTGACGCTCCAAGAGCTGCTGATGCTTGCTCTGATACCAAATACTGTTTTCTGTGTTCTTGTTTATACATTTTAAAAAGCTCTTATTTTCGTTATCTTGAAGACATACCACAGTGCCTTAGTTACAAAAGAAGACTTGCAAGTTTAAAACAGACTTGTACCTTTCAAGATAACTTAGTTTCTCAGCTTATTTATAACCTCAAGCTACTAAATGCTTTCCAGCTTTGGAATAATCCTTTCTTTCCCTTTCTTTGAAAAATAACTTTAGGAAAACAAATTTGAGTGTGCATAGCATGGTAAACAAACATTTGAAAAAAGGAACTAAATGTCATTTTAAAAGTGGAGAAAAAACTGGAGTGATCCTTCCAGTCTTGACTTGTATGTGTGTATGTAACTACGAAGCAACTTAAATTCTCAAGTGAGTTCGGAAACTCTAGTACATTCAAAATACTTACTTTGAATGTGGTGGCATTTCTGCATCTTGAAGTCGTGAGCATCTTTTCTCCCCTGTATAATCAGTTTTTAAAAGTTTATCTTTTTACATGACTTGCTAGGCAAGGACCACAATTATTGTTAAAAATAATTAGTTCGAAATTAGTTATTTTTCTTTTTCATACCTAGACCTGAATCTCAAAGAACAGTTTGTGTTTGAAAATTATTTTTGGCTTCCTCGCCCGACTTTATTTTTAACGGAAACCACGTGAGAGCCCGTCCCCTGTCTCCCCCGTGTTCCTGAAGCTCTTCTTCTCTCCCAGCACCCGGAGCGCGCCTGCGGACACGCGGAGCCTCAGCAGCCCCGCCGCCGCCACTGTCACTGCCACCGCCGCCAGCGGTCGCCCCGGCCCCTCCGGCAGCGACTCTGCGCCGCCCAAACCCATCAGCAGTGCCCATGAGACCAGGTAGTCTCCCGACCAGCGTCACGTCTCCTTCCCCCGCCCCCGGGTGCGCGGCCGCTTCGGGCATGTGTCCCGGGACACGTGGGGCCTGCTTCCCCGCGGTGTATGACGCTCAGGGGCCCTCCGTGGGGGGTCATGGTCCCAAGGCTCCAGCACAAGTCGGAAATCTGCCTGACGTTTACATTTCTTTGGCACAAATGTTAACCAAAATGGCCAGAGTCTCTGCTCATAATAACCATGAAGAGAGTGTCAGAGGAAAGGACCCGGTCCACTGATAGGAGAGTTTTGGCAAATAGTGCCTTTCCTGAGGAGTTTCTGAGGAGTCGCTCAAAGATGACTTCTAGGTAATACCATTAGGTGGTGATTTGTTTTTCTAAGAGAATTACTTTTCTCACTCAGTTTCCTAATGTATACAGTTGTTGATTAGAAGTCGTTTATAGTAGTGGAAAAATGAGTTCATGTGGTTTGTATCTCATATGGAGACTAGATCATTCCTGGAGAGAGCTGTCAGATGCTTGGCAGAGGCTCCAGAAACATTTCAGTCTCTGGCATGAAGTCTTCTGTAGAAGTACTGAGGCTGTGGCATTTTCCCCATTCTGGCTGGGTTTTTTTGGGGGGTGGGAAGGGAGGGTAGAGGGTTTCATCAAGGTCTCATATGCTTAATGGAGAAAGGACATTTGGTGGCTCTTAATTCCCGCCTTGTGCCTGGTAGAATGGACACCATCACCATTCTCATCTTCCCATAAGGATGATGATAGAGTCGAACAAAACTGACCGAAAAAGATGAAATTTTGAGAGAACTCAGTGCTCTGTATCCTGCTCCTAAGAAAAAATATAAGTATGTTGGCAGAAACATGACACATGCTTTTCGAATTTAAAATAGACTAAAATATTTTTAGACTTAGTTTATAGCAGTCTAAAATTTCTACAGATATTTCCATTTTTCTCATTCACTAAAATAATTAATATTCCTAATTTTTAGCGACAACTGTCTATAACCTAAAGAAAATGCTGACGTACTTTACAGCTTAAGCAGTCAACTAAAAAAATTAACAACATTGAACAAATTCCCATTTACCCTCTTCTTCTCATGTTTAGAACATTTCATGGCAGACATTTCCACATGTGCTTCACGTCCCTGCAGGGGGTTGAAACTGTCTTTTTTATAAATGCAGTAAGGGAAGCGATGTGCCCTAAAACGCAGTCATAGTTGAGGAGAACACTCAGCCAGAACTGTGGTTCACACGCAGTTTCTGCAGAACTGGAGGTTTCGTGAACTCTGGTTGAGGCTTTTATAAGTTGGTGGTGTGTGCGTTGAATGTACTTGAGTATAGAAGTTAAAATACCTGCAGTCGGCCTCTCCCCGCATTTTGTCCCCCAGGCTTTGCATTAAGTAGTTTCTCAGCATGTTTTGAGCAGCATTTCAGAAGTGTTCTTCATTTATGCTTTAGGACAATCCTTGAGATTTAGAAATTTTACTTCCATTGTAACATGCCATCTTGAAGGCCTTTGTTCACAGAGGAATAAAGTGATCTGTCCTTCCTCGCGGTGTGTGTGGCCGTAGGTACAGAACAGCAGAGCCATGAGGGCGTGCAGAGCCGCGGGGTTGTCAGCCTCCCGGCTGCCTCCAGCCTTAACCCCGTGGCCCAGCCTCCCGCGCCTGTGCAGGGGCCGCACGTGCCCCTCAGCTGGGGTCTCCGGGTAGCCCTGGGCCGTGAACAGGCTGTGAGGAGGCAGGGTGGTACCTGCGCTTCCTGACTTCGGCAGGCGTGTGTGCAGCCCTTGCCTGTCTTAGAGATACGTCAGCCACGGTGAAATTTTACTTTGCCCCACAGCTTCTGATAAATAGTTTGCTTTGATACAGTTTGACTTAGGAAATAGTCTGGGCTTCAGTTATTTTACCGTTGTTTAGAAAACATTTTTGCAGTGTTCTGCTCGCTGGAGCTGCCTCTTACTGGTCTGCAAGAGCTGATAGTTCATTTTTCAGGAATCCTGCAAGCCAGTTGTTACGCCACGGAAATTGTTGAAGTCTATATACCCTGCCGCTCCCCCTGCAACTGGTTGTTAAACGTTCACCCGTGCATCACTTCATCTAAGTGTGTTTTCTTGCCTGTTACACTGGCAAAAATGTGAGGATGTTGAATTGGCTAATCTTCTCTCTGGGAAATCAGGAAACTAGAAATGTTGAGTGGCTTCTCCGTGGTCCCAGGCTTTGGCACAGCTTAGGAGTGGGATGTGTTTCTTCACTTCAGCATCAGTGGTTTTTCCAGGAAACAGTGCCAAGACTCTTTGATGAACTAATGACAGTGGAAGGTGTCCCCCTCACTTCAGACTTAACAAGTACTATACCAGATTTGAGAGTTTAGGGAAATAAAAAAGCAGTGCGTATTTTATAATTTGTGAATGTCTGTCCAGTAGGCCATGTTGCTTTAATAAAAGTCTATAATAAAAAAGAGCATAAATGCTACCATACTTCATTATATCATTCATTTAAAAAAATATGCACTAAACTTGTTAATAGACTAACACTGTATTTATTTTGGATGATTTGAATTACAATTTTAACACTTTTCCCTTATTTAATTCTGGGCTTTATTTAACCTTTATGGATTCATTCTGGATTGCTGAACACTTTATTCTGGAAAAGCAGCAAATTAACTTTGCCCTTTATATGTTAAGCTTTCTGTTCTTCTGCACTTTTGCTTGGCTACTGCTTGAGAAATTGCTAGGTATTCCCTTAACGTTTGCTCATTAAGAGATTTGAGCTCTTTGAATCATGAAATGATTTTAGCACTTCAAATAGAATTAAAGTACATAAATAGAATGTGATGATTTTAAATATTAGCCAGACTTGGCACATAATTTTTATCCATCCTGGGCTTAAATTATGGAGCTTTCAGCACATGTCAGTAACACTTCAGTAAATACTGTTTTTATTTATGTTGCTGTTTTTAACATAAAACGATATAGGATGCAGTCAGGTTCTCATGCGTTCTCCCACCAAACTCCAGGGACAGGTGTCTCGGTAGGAGCACTGCTGCTTCGGGAGAATAATTCTTGGTTCGGGACTGTCCTTTGTGTTGTCCTTTACCCACTAGATGCCAGGTGTTCTTGGAGGGGAAAGTTACCCCCAGTTTAGAATCACTGCTCTGGAAGAATCTCACAGATGGTTCATTTTGAGTTCCATTGAATTGATAGCTTAATTTTTAAAAATATTAAAACAGGGGTTCCAGCGTCCCTGAGAATGATCGATTGGCTTCCATAGCGGCCGAACTGCAGTTTAGGTCCCTGAGTCGTCACTCGAGCCCCACCGAGGAGCGAGATGGTGAGTGTGTAAGGTGTCACCTGCATCTCTAGTCAGCCTAACCGTTTGTCTCAGTCCACCAGTTTCTGCTGTTAAGGCCTTTTAAAAGAAATGAAGTGAAGGAGTGACAGAGCCCTGTGAGAAGGATTAGTGCTGAACACATTGGCTTTTTAATGCCTTTTTAGCTATATTTGCATTTTTTCTTTTTGTTGCTAAATAATTTTAAAAAGTTATTATTTCTGATACTTTAATTGTTGAGCACGCTTATTCACTTTAAAAATATAAAATGGCACTGTGCTTGTTAATGATATGCTGAAGTTTTATTATAATGCAGAACTAGGAGTCTTTGCTCAGAAACCACACGGTTGCTCCTGCTGTAGCTCTGCTGGGCTCCTGGGCAGGGCCTCGGGAGGGGGGGGCCCCAAAGAAACCAGTTTCTGCTCAGTATTCTAAGGTCTGTTACTTGTGGAAAGTTTTTGTGGTTAAAGTTCTGTAACTCCATTAACAACTTTTTAGCTTGGTGAAATTTGCTATAAATGATTGTAGAGACAGCTTTTCACACTCACCTCAAACAGAAATTAACCACCAGGAATGACAGGTTGATTGTAACTAATCATCGCTACTCATCATTTCAGTCTTGCTGTGAATTAAGTAAGCTTATTTGTTTTGTAAGTCTTAATTTGTATGAAAAAATACTTTCTGCAGAACCAGCGTATCCAAAAGGTGATTCAAGCGGGTCAACTCGAAGAAGTTGGGAACTTCGGACACTTATCAGTCAGACTAAGGGTAAGAGAAAGAATGTTGAACGTAACACGTTTAAGCATAAGGTGAGCAGTTTCAGCTGAAATTTGCTTTAGCCTGTGAATTATTAGACCTTCTACGTTAATGTTTTGTGATCTTTTTTAGACCTCTGACATCACTTTCTGTCTGCGATGTGTTTGTGTGCATTTCCTATTTCTTACAAACTGCTTTGGAGCAGGAACACGTCTTACTCAGTTTTGTATTCTTTAAGCAGAGTGATGGTTCATTTTATATGTCACCTGGGTGGGCCCTTAGCATAATTCTTTATGCATGGTAGGAATATAATAAATATTTGCGAAGTGAGTAGCCGTGTATTTCTTATGCTAAGAAGCTGGAGAAAGCATTCATCTCATAAAGCAGTCAATCAGTATGAACCAGAAGTGATCAGTAGACACCCGGAGAATAAACAGCAGAAAAATCCGTGGTCTATTAGCACAAAATGCTTTCACATATTCTTCATCACAACAGTGTTGAGTCATGGGCAGAATAGAACCTGTTCTCTTTCTGTAAATGATAAAAGTTTCTGAGGGGCTAGATAATTTGGCCGAGGTCGTCGTAAATGAGAGCTGGGACCAGACTGCATCCTTCCGCCTTCAGGCCGGGCTCTTCTCACCACAGCTCCCCTTCGAAAAGTGTGAAACTGAGCAGCAGAAGAGCCATCACCGGGCCTGGAGCAGTCAGGAGGGGTTCCAGGGGGGGCTGAGGCTTGGGCTGGCCCCTGAAGGAAAGAGGTCTGCCTCAGGCCAAGAGGAAAAGTACCCAATGAGAAACACATCTGGAGGCCCAGTGACTGAAGAACAGACCAGCCGGCCTGGCCTGGCCCGGCCCGGCCTGGATAGCGTAGATGTAAATGGAGGTGGAACTGTAAGGGTAGGGGAGACCTGATCACGGCCAGTCTTCAGCGATGGGCTAGGTGATTAAGGCCTTACCCAGCGATGGTGGGCGGCCCCTGAAGCCTCTTGAGCTGGAAAGCCTCTTATGTTCAGGGAGAGCGAGGGTGAGGCTAATAGGGACACTGAGGAAGCTTAACCTGCTGGCCTGAATTGGGGAGGAAAGTAGGGAGAAGGGCTAGAACGCCGTTGTAGTGATACAGTGGAAAATAAGATGCTGGCCTAAGGTGGGATTTTAAAAAAGCCATGGAAGCAGAAACAGCCGTGATGCCACATTTGACAGGCCTGGGCAGGTTAGGTGTGGTAGAGGGTTAGGAGTTCAGCGGAGGTTTCCTGTGCTTGAGCCTGGTGACAGGGCAGAGGGTCCCTCCAGGCGCTCTCACATAACCGGTAGGTCCCACGGATACCAGGTCTTTGTGATAATTTTCAAAACAAATACTTTGTTGTCAAGTGAATTTGGGAACTCTTGGGAGAGTTACAGTTGACACTGACATATTAAAGACTGGGAAATCTTGAGAAATGTTTACTGTTAAAAAAAAATAGGCCTTTCCCCAGAAATATTTGACAGTGGAGTCCATGACCTCACAGCTCTGAAATCTTATTCAGTGCTGAGTAGACGTAATGTGTCATGTATTGAGGTAAAGGAAACAAGGATCCATGTTTTTAAGAAATGATTGTACTCAGACACTGTAATTGGGCCGTTATAAATCTCTGGAAGTTTCTCCTCTCAAAGTAACCGTTCAGCCATCACAGTCCTCAGTGATCTCTTAGACAGAAAATTCAGGCTCTCAGATGGCTCGTTAGGGGACAGGATGAGAAATACATTAGTGGAGATGTATGTAAAGAAAGCAGTGCTTTTCACATTATGGGTTTCGACCCTTTGGTGGGTTGTAAAATCAGCACTAAAAAAGAAACAGGGCTTCCCTGGTGGCGCAGTGGTTGAGAGTCCGCCTGCCGACGCAGGGGACACGGGTTCGTGCCCCGGTCTGGGAGAATCCCACATGCTGCGGAGCGGCTGGGCCCATGAGCCACGGCCGCTGAGCCTGCACGTCCGGAGCCTGTGCTCCGCAACGGGAGAGGCCACAACAGTGAGAGGCCCGCGTACCGCAAAAAAAAAAAAAAAAAAAACTGGACGGAATCCTAGTCACATGTAGAAAGAGTAATAGCGTTTCATGAAACTGTCGTTTTTGATATTATCTATTTGTGTAAAAGATATTTCTTACTGAAAATCATGATAAAATATGTTGGAGAAATCGAGATAGCTTGATGGGAAAATAAGGAATAATAATAACAATAGCTAAAATTTACTAAGTATTTTAATATTCTGGGCACTGGGCTAAATGCTTTATGTGCGTGATTTCATTAAATTCTCACAGTATCTCTGAATGAGGTATTATTGCCTTCATTTCACGGATTAGGAATTTGATGTATAAAGGAGTTAACTAACTTGCTGATTGTCAAGCACCTAGAAAATGGTGAAACCAGGGTTTTATTGCAGGCATTCTGATTCCAGAGCCCTTACTCTAGAGAAAGGAAAACTTAATTTCCTTCCCAACAGAGACGCTTCCTGGAAGAGGTGTAGTACACTTCTGCAGAGCTCTGCCAGCGAGAGGACAGGAGGGTGTGAGCAAGGGGATGGGGTGAGAAGCGGTTTGGGGTGACCCACAGAGGCTTTTCAGCTGGGCTGGTCCAGAGCCTCTTGTAGGAGAAGTGAACCCGGAAGGAGCCTGCATGCATAATGGCCTCGGACTTCCGGTGAACAGGTCATGATGAACTGTCAAATAAATTATGCGGGAAAAGAACACGATCAGATTTTACGTTTTAGTAAAGAGAATTCTGGTCACTGAGAGTGGATTGGAGAGAGGAGACAGGCGGGTGGTTCCTGCAGAGTCTAGCCAACACTCTTGCTACAGGAAATCATTGATTCTGTCTGAGTAGCTTCTGTTTTATGTGCATATTTCTGTCGTGGGTGGTATACTCTGAAGTCGCTAGGTTTTGATGGCCTTTAATTCACCTGCTGTGTATCTGAATAGATAATGCTGTGCTGGAGTGCTAATGTCTGTTGCTCTGTTTTTATTATTATTTGCTGGAAATTGACTTGATTCTAGTCGTTGGGACACAACTAAGTGTGCACTTCCCCCTGCAGATACCGCTTCCAGGCAAGGACCCATAGAAGCTATTCAGAAGTCAGTCCGACTGTTTGAAGAAAAGAGATACCGAGAAATGAGGAGAAAGAATATCATTGGTCAAGTGTGTGATACCCCTAAGTCTTATGACAATGTTATGCACGTTGGCTTGAGGAAGGTGACCTTTAAGTGGCAAAGAGGAAACAAAATTGGTAAGGAAACTAAAGAACATGACACAAAGATTGTCTCTGTTAGAAATAGCAATAGTTACACTTCCTCAGGTTCAATCTTACATGGTTGGTCCTTTTCTCTTAGGGAGGTGGCAAATATACATTGTATCTTTTGCAGAGGGGTTTGGTTTTTGTTTCATTTGTAAAGTGTTTTCTAAGAACAATACAAAAGAGACTTTAGAAAGAGAGTTTTCAGTGGTTCATTAAATGGAATGGTTTTGCCTGATAGCTCCAGAAGTTGCTAGTGGAGAACTATGCAACTTTTACCCATCTGTTCTAGTTTGTATTCTTTTTATCTTATTCCCACAAGATCATTATTGAAGCGAGACTGGATACAAATTAAGACGGGACAGTCTTTTCTAAAACATCAGTTAATTTCCAAGTGAAACAGTTTCTTGTAAAATAACTAGTGATAAGATGGTGTGAGAAAAGGAGATGATTATGTTTCAGATCTTTCCCCCATTTAAATGCATTTATCTGGACTTCCCTGGTGGCACAGTGGTTAAGAATCCACCTGCCACTGCAGGGGACACAGGTTTGAACCCAGGTCTGGGAAGATCCCACATGCCGCGGAACAACCAAGCCCATGCGCCACAACTACTGAGCCTGCGTGCCACAACTCCTGAAGCCTGCTTACCTGAGCCCGTGCTCTGCAACAAGAGAAGCCCGCGCAGTGCAATGAAGAGTAGCCCCCGCTCGCTGTAACTAGAGAAAGTCTGCGTGCAGCCATGAAGACCCAACGCAGCCAAAAATAAATTTAAAAAAAACAAAACTCTCATTTAAAAATAAATAAATGCATTTATCTGTTGAGCATTTAGGTCTGAAGAAGCAAACAAAGTTGTAATACAAGACTCTGGGAGCCTCAGGACATTGAAGTTTTCGTAGAGCTATCAGGGAAGAACACACTGAAAAGAATCAAGTCCTTTATAAATTGTATTAATTCTTGTTTTCAGTCTTATTCAGCCATATATCCCCTTAGTTTAATGTCCCAAAAGGTGTGTTAGTAGAATACCCCACTAATAGCCCACACGCCTGGCCATACAGGAATGAGGTGCATTGAGACGACAGTCAGGCTTACTCCTGGCCACTAGCCTTGCCCGCCCACCTCACCCAGGCCTCCTTGAGGGCCATAGGGGCTCAGCGGTGTGCACTAGGGGGCTTAGTACTCACCTTCATGCCTCTTCTGGGATTTGCCAGTCAGTTCTACTCTATTCACAGGCATTTACAGGTAAGACATAGTGAAAAGATTGCCTAAGACTTCAGTTCTTACGGTTTTTAGGGAACATTCAGAAACAGTTTAGATCTTGCAGTAGTAGACTATAGTAAGCATGGTTATAGATATATGAATACAGATTTGGAATTGGAAGAGATTATTGTACGTTTCAATGAGTTACAATGGCCTGGCTTTGGTGGCTGAAAGCAGCTCATTTGTTCCTGTTCACAGGGGAAGGGCAGTATGGGAAGGTCTATACCTGTATCAACGTGGACACCGGTGAACTGATGGCCATGAAGGAGGTGGGTGCTCCAGCCCTCTGGGGGCCTTTTTGTCTGAGGCCTCCGTGTGGTAGAGATTTGGAAGCGAATCTTGTGTTTATGAGGTTAGAGCTGGCCTAAGTGCTTCCATAGTGAGTCATCTAGGCCTGAGGTCTGCTTCTTAGCATTTACACCATTGGGACCAAGAGGGGACTTGAGCGGGGGGCGGGGGGCGGATTTGTGATAAGGTTCAGAAACGAACAGCTTTTTATCTGCTGGAGGTAGAAAGCAGGACCAGGGAGCGCCTGAAGAAGGCCCCGGCGGGGGCACTGAGGGCCGTGGAGGGTGAGGCTAGAGCCGCGCGACCGTTGGTCCCCGAGTGGCTGTGAGGGGGCAGCGGGCACATGTGGCCCCCTCTTCAACCCCTGCGGCATCTCCCCATCTTCCCTGTGTGGCACTTACCCGTGCTGCTTTATGACCTCATTCCCGCGTGGCTCTGAACTTCGTGAGGGCAGAATCTTATCAACTCCTCTTTTTATCTTGCCCAGAACCTAAACACCTGTGATTGCTTCCTGAATCACAGGAACGTTTCATGTTTTGGTTAATTCAGTCTGTAGTTATGAAAATGATCCCACTAGCTGTTATCTGACCACATACTCTAAAGCAGGCGTGTTTAATTCAACAAGGAGAAGAAAGCCTGGCAGTGAAGTCACAAACACACTGACCATGGTGCCATGGGGCCGGACAGCGGACATGTCAGCATCCCAGCCTTTGCATTCAAAGTCGGCGTCTTTCTAGCTTGTGACATTGCCAACAGTAATCAACAGTTTTCCTTTTCCAGATTCGCTTTCAACCTAATGACCACAAAACTATCAAGGAAACGGCAGACGAACTTAAAATCTTCGAAGGCATCAAGCACCCCAATCTGGTTCGGTATTTTGGTGTGGAGCTGCATAGGGTAAGCCAACTTTGATCACACTGTTTGGTGTGAGCGGTCAGTGAGGGCACAGATGGAGTCCTGTCCTACATCACAGGTCTTCTCATTTCAGAGCACAGTAACTTTGCCTAATTATCAGGAAATCTCCATGAGTTACATCATTTCTGCCTTCTCTCTGAAACTAGAGGAGTTCTTCCTAAAATGTAAGTTGTAGACTGTAGTCATTAACCCGACATTATAAAGCACTGAAACCCATCCTGCCAACCAGAAGATTTCTCTAATGCCCCTTACACAGCTGTGTGTCGCTTTTTTTTTCTTCCATGTTTTGCTGAACCACTGTTGAGTACATTGTTCGGTAACGTTTTTTCTCTTATATGTATTGAAGGAACCATTGTGAAATGAGAGAAAATTAAGACCTCAGATTATTTTCCCCCTTGTGTTTAGAGATAAACACTTTGAGGGAAAG
>NW_006785407.1:988453-989452 GCF_000442215.2 Lipotes vexillifer | reverse complement strand
AAAGAGGATAACTTGGAGCATCTTGGTGGAATATGAGCTTCTGGGGAATTTGGATATTGGTGATTTTTTACGTTTTTCACAGATAAATTCATATCTGAAAAGGATGTGTTTCAGTACTTAATAATATATTTATAGGGACAGCCCTGTTGTCCCTGTCTGAGATTATATAGCAGACTGAATTTCAGAGGATTATAGACATTTATCACCTGTGAGTTGGAGATGTTCTTATCCCAACTAGCTGTATAATTCCAGACAGAGGAGGCAGGCAGAGACACGGCTGTAGGGGAGTTAGAAATGACCGTTTTAAGACGAATTCAGTATTCAGGATGGCAAGTGTAGCATACCATTAGAAAGAAGAGTCCTCTGGGGCGTGACCAGTGAAGCGTTCCAGGTTCTTCACTTAGTGTCCACGTAAACACAAGGCTGTATTTGATTCCTCCCGCAGGAAGAAATGTACATCTTCATGGAGTACTGTGACGAGGGTACCTTAGAGGAGGTGTCGAGGCTGGGACTTCAGGAGCACGTCATCAGGCTGTATTCTAAGCAGATCACCGTTGCAATCAATGTCCTCCACGAGCATGGCATAGTTCACCGTGACATTAAAGGTAATGCCCACACTCGGCTCCCCGCCAGAGCCAGCTGTGCCCAGCACACGGTGGCTGCCCCCATGTCGCTTCTTCCCGCGCCCGCACATCACTTCTCTACAAAGAGATACCTTTACTTGAAGAAATCTTCTGTAAAGAACCCAGCATTAAGAAACTGTGCAGGACACATGTCTCCGTCTAGGAGGGTATATGTCCGCTGTTCTGTTCAGCACTGCTTTTAGCCAACTCTATTACCCCCAAAATGAAACTTGCTATTTTGTAGGCTGATTTCGCCTGCCCTGTGTATTTACTAGACATTCGTGATCAGAGCATCCTTTCTTTTCCTTGTGTCAAGAACCTCTTGTATTTATATACACACGTCGTGAATGTGTAAAGTGACGGTGAATCAGGAATG
>NW_006785407.1:961191-988351 GCF_000442215.2 Lipotes vexillifer | reverse complement strand
GAATGCCGGTGTAAGTTATGATGTGCAGCTGAGCTTGGGGAGACGTGGACAGGGTTTATTTACACCACCCTCCTCCAGTGTAGAGTTCTGCTAAAGATCGATTTGGTCACGCTGACTGACTAAAAGTGCTGTTCCCTTCTCACGTGTGGTGAGTAGCCATGCTTCTGTCCCAGAACTGTCCCCTTGCAGTTACCTTAACCACACCGTGCCCCTGACCTCTGTATTTGGGAGTCTTGGGGACAATTAGAGTGACAAATTAGCTTTGTCTCTAATGGCCCTAGACTGAAGGATTCCACTCTGTCCCATAATCTGAGGCCTAAACAGGTTGACTCTAGAATGGCCGGACTTCAGACCAGGCATTCGCCTCAGAGGGGGCTGGGTTACCCATCACCTGCTTTGCTGCGTGGAAGAATTGTCCGTACTCTCTAAGGTGGCTCCTCCTGAGTCCCCAGCATACCCCAGTCTTGCTGCCTGCCCGCCCGTCCACCGCATTACTTTGCTGTCTGGGATCATTCTGGGCATTTGCTTAAATGGCTCTGGGGTCAGGCCATGGCACTGCCTGTTTCCAGTTGTTCTGACACAAATTCCATACGCATGGAATGGTACCTTCATGTCGTTGGCCACGGCCCTAAAGAGAATCCCTCAGAGTCCCTGAGTGAAGTCCGTCCATGTGCATCCTTGGGATATTCTTTATAGCTCATCATGTCTGAGAGTGTGGGCCTGGGAGCTAGCCCCAGAATCACACAGTTAGCGCCGTGTGCTCCCCAGGGGGACCGCCAGCTGGAGCACTCAGGCTGTGAGGACCAGCAGATCGCAGCTCATTGTGTGGCTTGTTGTCTAAAGTGAGGGGCTCTGTGTCACTTTTGGAAGGAGGTGCCGTCGACACGTAGCGCTGAGCCGTGCGGCTCGGTTGGAGTGGCCGCGGCCGGTAGCCTCTGGAGGAGGCAGAGCCGCCCTAGGAGATGAGCGGTAACCCCGGGTTCCAACTGGAGTACAGGCCGGGCCTGTGTACTGCTTGCGGAGATGTGAGACAGTCACAGAACATGCTTTTCAGGCAGTCTGAAATCAGTCCAATGGTGGCCTCGGATACAGTTCTGCAGACCAGCAGCGTGTGTGCCAGGTCTTGTCTACACATTGCTTTCTGTTGCAGGCGCTGCTGATCGTATATAAACTCTTAATTTTCAGGGACTGCAGCCACAAGCATTTGTGTTTTATGTGTACTTTCTCTTTAAGTATCTCCCTGGGTTTTTAATGTTAGAATTTATGCGTGTATTTCAGTTCAGAATTTATTGGTCAGAGCTATCTGCACTAAAATGTCTTTGCTGTGTTTTAACATTTGTGAATAAGGCTTAAAATCTTTCTGTGATTACACTTTGCAAGTGAAGTTTCATAAGTCTTTATAACTTTTGTAAATCAAGTTCCTGATAGTTTAGGTTACCATGTAAACTCTAAAATGCCTGCGTTGTGTTTTAGAGGCTCACAACTTCTTATTTCTTGTTAGGTGCCAACATCTTCCTTACCTCATCTGGACTAATCAAGCTGGGAGATTTTGGATGCTCAGTAAAGCTCAAAAACAATGCTCAGACCATGCCTGGTGAAGTGAATAGCACGCTGGGGACAGCAGGTGGGTCCGGCTAGATTTGTCTTTGCATTGGGGCTCACTCCAGTGTGCTGGGACCCTGGCTTTCCCTTTTCCTCCTGGTCAGCAGACGTGGAGAGCAGGTGAGGGCTTCTAACCAGATGGGGGAGGAGCCACCCCTGAAAGCGCTTGTCAGATTGGGAAATCACTTTTCTCCCTTAGACTTAAAGGAGGGAAGAAAGGCCTCTTTTCTTCCCGGAAAAACCTTGTCATTCACGTTGGGTTTATTAAAACTATTCTAGTCAAAACAGCATGTTTAAATGGTGATTATTTGATTGTTTAGAAACACGTCATAAAATTTTACATCCTCCTTTGCAGGTTAAATTTCATATTCTCGTTGCAAATACAATTTATCTGAATATTTGCATATTCAAAATTGTCTTTTAGAAGATATTTTGGCTCCTAAAATGTCCATCCGAGAAATTGATTTGAAATATTTATTTTCAAGTCTTGATGTTTCTTAGTATGTAATTCAGAGAAAGTTCCTCCCCCACCACCCGCGAACAAATTAGTTGTTTCTTCTATGTGGAATATTAGGCAATATTAGTGTATTGCTTGGCTCTGGTACTACATGGTGCTATATTTATAACCCATTCTTATCACCATATCTGTGACTTTTAAAGCATACATGGCCCCAGAAGTCATCACTCGCGCCAAAGGAGAAGGCCATGGGCGTGCGGCCGACATCTGGAGTCTAGGGTGCGTTGTCATAGAGATGGTGACTGGCAAGGTGAGCAGAGCCTGCACCGGGGGCAGGGGGACTTGAGGAGGGCACTTTACGTTAACAGAGCAGTAACTGTGGTCTTACTATCATTATGAATACCGTGGACACATTTCCTGCAAAATAGAGAACATGACCTGTCAAAAGATAAGTAAGTTAAGACAAGTGACAAACTAGGAACCAAATATTTATAAGATACATGACTTAGAGAATTCCTCAGAGGAACAAAAAAAGCATAATGCTCAAATTAAAACATAGAATTAAGCAGCTGTGAAAAGAAACAGGAAGTTGAAAACTTACGTCTCCACAAAGACTGGCACAAGAATGCCCATATCAGTTTTATTCATAATTGCCAAAACTTGGAAGCAACCAAGATATCTTTCAAATGGATAAACTGTGGTAATCTACATGATGGAATATTGTACAGCAACCAAAAGAAATTGGGCCATGAAACGACATGGGGAAACCTTAAAAGCACATTGCTGGGCTTCCCTGGTGGTGCAGTGGTTGGGAGCCCGCCTGCTGATGCAGGGGACACGGGTTCGTGCCCTGGTCCAGGAAGATCCCACATGCCGCGGAGCAGCTGGGCCCGTGAGCCATGGCTGCTGAGCCTGCGTGTCCAGAGTCTGTGCTCCGCAACGGGAGAGGCCACAACAGCGAGAGACCCGCGTACCGGAAATAAATAAATAAATAAATATACACTTTTGTATCAGTGACCATAGAGACCCACTGGTAAATGCCAAATTTTCGGAAAAAAAAAAAAAAAAAAAAAGCATATTGCTAAGTGAAAGAAACCAATCTGGGGAATTCCCTGCTGGTCCAGTGGTTAGGACTCGGCACTTTCATTGCTGAGGGCACAGGTTCGATACCTGGTCGGGGAAATAAGATCCTGCAAGACTCGAGGCATGGCCAAAAAAAGAAACAAGCCAATCTGAGAACACCACGTACTGTATGATTCCAACTATATGACATTCCAGAAGAGGCAAAACAGTAAAGGCAGTAAAGGATCAGTGGTTGACAGGGCCTCTGGGAGAGGGAGGGAAGGACAAATAGGTAGAGCACAAGCATTTGCAGGGCAGTGAAACTGTGGTGTATGACATAGTATCTGAAAATTGATCTTCTGATGAAGATACCACTAATGAACAATTATACAAATATATAGAGGCACAGTGTGTGTGGGGGTGTAGCCATTACTTATAAAGCAAAAAAGTTAGAAACCTCTTAAGTGTTACTAGTAGGAAATTATTATGCAGCTATACCTCGCAGCTGCTGAAAATAAGTGCTTAGTAACTATTAGCTAATATTATTTCTATTAGCATTAACATAGAAAGATGCCCACGGTACCTGTTATTTCAGTCAAGCCGTGCATCAGAAAAAGAACACGTTCTCACATTGAAGAACATATGTCTCAATAACTAAATGATGGTACACAAATTAGAACCATACAAACTCAGTCCTTTCCCTCATGAATCTCATTTCCCTGTAATCATAATAAAGTAATCTAAGCTTTGCAAATTATCAATAATTTGATGCCGATTATTCAACAAGGTAGCATATTAAACATCCCTGTATGACAGCTGTTGAATTATGTTGGGTTGACATTTTTATATTAGTTTATATGTTACATTTTTTATTTACATGATGATGGCATCTAGATAATACTGGACTAATTGGACACCTAAATGGGGTAGGCAGACTATGCTCACCACCTGGTTTCGTAAATAAAGTTTTGTTGGCACATGGTCATACCCATTCCTTTATTATATTATAGCCTAAGGCTGCTTTCACGCTACAGTGGGAGAATTGAATAGGTGTGACAGAGACCATATGGCCTGCAAGCCTAAAATAGTTACTGTTTGGCCCTTGAAGTAAAAGTTTGCCAGCCTGAATATGTATCAACATTGAGATGCCTAAAAAGAGATTGGGCAGTTGCATTTCTGTATGGCCATGTAGTATTGAAACCTGATTTTTTTTTTTTCTGTTTCTAGAGACCTTGGCATGAATATGAGCACAACTTTCAGATTATGTACAAAGTGGGAATGGGGCATAAGCCACCAATCCCTGAAAGATTAAGCCCAGAAGGAAAGGACTTCCTTTCTCACTGCCTAGAAAGTGAGCCCAGGATGAGGTGGACGGCCAGCCAGCTCCTCGACCATTCCTTCGTCAAGGTTTGGCAGATTGCTGTGTAGCCCTCTCCTTGTTTAAATATTTGAGTTTTGATCGCATCTGGCACTTAAGGAAATTCGGAAACTGAAATATAAAATATCTGTATCTGAGATGGGGAGGCGCTAAATGTATTGTGCTGGGGGCTTCGTATGATTTTTCTTGTGGAAAAGTGTTCATTGAGGCTCTCCTCCTTGATCCAGTTGTTTGGATGGTTTGAGGTGCACTTGGGACTATTAAATGGAGTTTTAAATGGGACTGGATGAAAGGCACAGCTTTCCCTCTTTTAGAGTATACGGTCTCCTTGAGTACAGGTTAGTAACAACAAATCTCTACTGGGAGGGTGGAGACAGGGGAGTAATGACTAAGCATTATGTTAAGAGCTGTGATAATGGTATATATGCCATGTTGTAGGGTCACTGAAAAGAGGAATTTAATCCAGTCGGGTAATCCCAGCTATTACTCTTTTTTTTCTTTTTTTTCTTTTCTTTTTTTACTCTTTGTATTTATTTTTGGCTGTGTTGGGTCGTCCTTGTGATGAGCGGGGGCTACTCTTTTTTGAGGTGCGCGGGCTTCTCACTGCGGTGGCTTCTCTCGTTGCAGAGCCTGGGGTCTAGGCGCGTGGGCTTCAGTAGTTGTGGCGCACAGGCTTAGTTGCTCCTCGACATGTGGGATCTTCTCGCACCAGGGCTCGAACCCGGGTCCCCTGCATTGGCGGGCGGATTCTTCCCTGGTGGTGCAGTGGTTAAGAAAGTCCCTATTAACTTTCTTTAGAGTGAGATGCCTGAGCTGTTTGGGAGGGTTTAGCCAGGTCAGGAAACGCAGGGAGGAGTATGGCGGACAGAATGGAAGAGACATGGAAAGGCTCACTGCTAAGAGGGTAAAGCACCCAAAGAACTGTGTATAGGTACATACTGATGGAGCACAGGATGTGGAAAGTGGCAAAACATAAGGCTGGGAAAGTAAGCAGGGACCACATGAAGGGATTTCAGTTTTATTGTAAGCATGACATGATTAAATTGTGTTTTAGAACAGTCACTCTGGAGGTGAGAGACTAGTTGGGAAGCTGCTGACACAGCTGCTGGGTTGGGAGTGGGAGGTCAGGGGTGAGTCACCAGCCATATATAGGAGTTAGAATGGCCGTGAGTGAGTAACTGATGGGATGTGAAAGGTGCGTGACGGGGAGGAGTCCAGGACGGCTCCCGGGCTCTGGCTTGTGTCACCAGGTTATCAAGATTCCATTTGCCAAGATAGGTAAAGAGGGCATCTGGTTGAGGGTTGGGTCGGGAGATGATGGTCTCCTCTTTGGTAGATTGAGTTCGAGGCATATTTGGAGTATCTGTTGGGGGATTTTAGACAGCCATTTGGATATTTTGGACTGGCACTCGAGAGAACTGGGATAGGATACGGATTTGAGAGAGAGAAATATTGCTGGGAGAGCATTTAGAGGAGACATGGAATGAGAGTGGAAACCTGGAGAAAACATTTACAGGGTCCTGCAGAGGAGCTCCTGATACAGGAAAGGAAGATTCAAGAGAGGGGTCACATTATTCCTGGGTGAGTGAAATTAAGTAATCAATAGCTGGATATGCTGCGTAGATATTAGGGATTTGTAATTAAATAAAAATGTATTTATTCTTTATAAAGTATATAAGCAATTTTTATTGACTTGATATTGTACAAATATGTTCTTTTTATTAATGTATTAAGCCCTTTTAAAACAAATTATTTATTTATTTATTTTTGGCTGCATTGCGTCTTCGTTTCTGTGCGAGGGCTTTCTCTAGTTGCGGCGAGCGGGGGCCACTCTTCACCGCGGTGCGCGGGCCTCTCACTATCGTGGACTCTCTTGTTGCGGAGCACAGGCTCCAGACGCGTAGGCTCAGTAGTTGTGGCTCACGGACGTAGTTGCTCTGCGGCATGTGGGATCTTCCCAGACCAGGGCTCGAACCCGTGTCCCCTGCATTGGCAGGCGGACTCTCAACCACTGCGCCACCAGGGAAGCCCCACAAATACGTTCTTAAAAATGCTTTCAATAGTCAATTCCTAGAGCAGTAACTTAGCCCTGACATTTCATTGCATTGATTACGCCTTTGCTCTGTGCCAGGCACAGTGCTGGGAGCATCAAGATGCACTGATTATGACTTACCTATAAATCTTACATGTGGCATGAATAGGGTTCAGCTCTCTCCTGCCTTCCTCACAGGTTTGCACAGATGAAGAATGAAGCTAATCAGTCTGTGGCCTAGTAGTGTGTGTACTCGGAAAATTCTCTTAATCACTACTGTATGTAATATTTACATAAAGACTGTGCTGAGAAGCAGTATAAGCCTTTTTAACCTTCCAAGACTGAAGACTGCACAGGTGACAAGCGTCACTTCTCCTGCTGCTCCTGTTTGTTCGACGTGGCACGGGGCCCTCCTGAGTGATGGTGTCCACGAGGTAAAGAAGCTGCATGTTAAGTGCCATTACTACTGTACACGGACCATCGCCTCCGTCACCTCTGTTTCTCGGGTGACTGAGAACCGTGACATCAGTGTAGTATTTTTGACCTTTCTAGGTTCAAAAGCAGTTGTAGTGTTATCAGGTGTCCTGGGCCTTGTTAATCTCTTGTTTGTCGAGTGCACTGACTGTGAAACCTTACCTTTTGTTGTTGTTGGCAAGCCACAGGTTTGTTATGCAAAAGGCTGATTAATGAAATTTAAGAAAAAGGTTCTTTTTTCAATAAATGGTTTATTTTAGGAAAGCTCAGTCATACTGTCTTTTAATGGTTATCAGCTTCAGAGCCAACACGTTATCTGATACAGAGGTCTGCCCTTGTCACTCATGTGTTCCTCAACAGAAGGGGTACAATCAAGTGTGCTGAAGGTGGGCGCTGGGTTAGGAGTTCCTTTAGGGTCTAGAATCTCCTTGCTGCAAAGGGAAAGAGAGAAATGAAACAACACTAAGGATGTAAGAGGCCCTTTGAAATCTTTGTATATTAACTGCAAGTTTATAACAGATAAAAGTTTAAGCCTTTTTATCACATGTTGGGGGCTCAGTTTATTTTCATATCAAGATGTATAGGTACTGGGTCAATGTAAATACTGCTGAATAATCTCTTGACAAGAAAGCATCTTTTTCAGAATGTAAATATTTCAGCAGTTAGTTTTCTAAAATAGCCCAAATTATATGTCATTGATGGTGTTCTTTTATTTCTTTCTGCTATTAAATTTTTTTAAAGATTGACCTTAAAGCTTCCTGAAATCTTTTTAGAAGATATCTGACTCATTCCTTACACATAGCAGCTGACTCTGGACAAGTAATTTCTCAAGCAGGTTCTGTATTCACCTTCCCTCCAGAGTAGTAGATCCTCTCACATAGAAATTAATGTCCTTGAGAAAGCTGGCACCACGGAAGGATTTGTACAGACACTTAGATTTTTTTTTTTTCAGTAGAATTTTTTGTTTCAGTTTTTTTTAAATGGCTTTTTGAGGTGTAATTTACCAATATGTAATATTTAAAGTATGCAGTTCAGTGATTTTTAGGATAGTTATATAGTGTACAGCCATCATCGTAATCCACCTTAGAATAATTCCATTACCCCAGAAGGAAAGCTCTTGTCCATTTGCAGTCACTCCTCACTCCTACCCCCAGCCTTAGGCAGCCACTAAGCCACTTACTGTCTCTATAGATTTGCCTGTTCTGGACATTTAATATAATGGTCTTTTGTGTCTGGCTTCTTTCACTTAGTGTGATAATTCTAAGGTTGATGCATGTTACAGCATTGTGTTAATACTTCATTGCTTTTTATTGCTGAATATTATTCCGCTGTATGGATATATATGCCACGTGATTTATTTATTCATTTACTGCTTCCACTTTTTGGTTATTATGAATGATGCTGCTCTGAACACTTGCATACAAGTCTGTGTGTGGACCTATATTTTCCTTTCTCTTGAGAGTGGAAATGCTGGCTCACATGGTAAATCCATGTTCAATTTTTTAACAAACTGTCAAACTGCTTCCAAAGTGGCTGCATTGTCTTAATTCCCAACCAGCAACACAAGAGAGTTCTAGCTTCTCCATACCTTTGCCAACACTTAATATTGTCTTTCTTTTTGTAATAGCCATTCTAGTAGATGTCAAGTGTTATCTCATTGTACTTTTGATCTGCATTTCTCTGACCATGGTGAGCATTTCTTGTGCTTGTTGGCCATTCATATATCTTCTTGGTCAAGTGTCTATGTGAATCTTTTGCCCGTTTTTATATTGGGTTATTTGTCTTCTTATTGAGTTGTGAGAGATTTTTATATATTCTGGATACAAGTCCTTTACTAGATATTTGATTTGCAAATGTTTGTTTTTTCCCCCAGTCTGTGGCTTGTCTTTTCACATTTTTAATGGTTTCTTCTGAAGTACAGAAGTTTTAAAATTTGAAGCCTGGTTTATCAACTTGTTCTTTATTGCATGTGCTCTTGATATCCTGTCTAAGAAATCATGACTGGACTCAAGATCATGAAGATTTACACCTATAGTTTCTCCTAAGAGTTTTATAGTTTTAGCTCTTATATTTAGGTCTATCATCTATTTTTAGTTAATGTTTATGTATCACATCAGATAAGGGTCCAGGTTCATACTTTTGCATGTCGATATTTATTAGACCCAGCATTCGTTTGTGGAAGAGACTGTTCTTTCTCCATTGAATTGTTTTGGCATCCTTGTTGAAATCAGTTGACTATAAATCTAGGGGTTTATTTCTGGACTCTCAGTCCTGTTCCATTGATCTATATAGCTGTCTTGTGTAGAACCACACTGCCTCGACTAACGTAGCTTTATAGTAAGTTTTGAAGTGGGGAAGTGTGAGTTCTTCAACTTGGTTCTGCTTTTTCAAGATTGTTTTGGCTATTCTGGGTCATTTGCATTTCCCTATGAACTTTAGGATCAGCCCCCACCAAAACAAAAAATCAGCTGGGATTTTGATAGATTGCATTGAAAATATAGAACAGTGTGGGGAGTATTGTTATCTTAACAATATTACGTTTCCCAATTCATGAACAGGACAGCTCTCCATTTATTTGGATCTTTAATTTCTCTCAGCAGTGCTTTGTGTAATTCAGTGTACAATTCTTGAACTTTTGAAGTCTAAGTATTTTATTCTTTTCATGCTATTGTGAATGAAAGTATTTTCTGAATTTCTTTTCAGATTGTTCATTGCTAGTATATCAGTACAGTTGATTTTTGTATGTTGGTCTTTTATCCCATGGCCTTGCTGAACTTGCTTAATAGCTCTAGTAGTTGTTTTGTAGACTCCATAGAATTCTCTACATATAAGATCATGTCATCCAAGAATAAACAGTGTTTCTTCTTCCTTTACAACCTGGATGCCTTATATATTTTTTCTTGACTAATTGCACTGGCTAGATCCTCCGTCCAGTACAATGTTGAACAGCACTGGTGAGAATAACATTCTTGTCATGATTTTGACCTTAGGTGGCAACATTCATTCTTTTAATTTATGGTGTTAGTTGTGGGGTTTTGGTAAATGCCCTTTATCAGGTTGAAGATGTTTCCTTCTTTTTCGTGGTTTACTGAGAGTTTTTATCATGACTAGATGTTCGATTTTGTCAAATGTTCTTTCTGCATCTATTGAGAGATGATCAGATGATTTTTGTGCTTTATTAATATGGTGTACTACATCAGTTGATTTTTGGATATTAAACCAACCTTGCATTCCTGGGATGCATCCTAGTTGATCATTCTTTACAATCCCGTCTGTGTATTGCTATTGCAATTTGTAATGTTTTGTTGAGGACTTTTGCCTCTGTATTACATGAGGGATATTGCTGTGTAGTTTTCATTTCTTGTGATTGTCTGGCTTTGGTATCAGGATAAGGCTGGCCTCATACAGTGAGTCGGGAAGTTTTCCTCCTCTTAGAGATTGTGAAGAACTGGCATTTTACCATACTTCTTTAAATGTTTGGTAGATTCACTAGTGAAACCAGCTGTGCCTGGGTTTCTCTTTGTGGGAATTAATTAATAATTCAGTAATACTTTTAAGTTCTGTAAGGTTGGTAGTGACGTCTACTTTTTTATTCCTGATTTTAGTATTTTGTGTTTTCTTACTCAGATCTTTTCAGAGAATCAATTCTTGTTTCATTAGTATTCTTTATTGTTTTTCTGGGTTCCATTTCATCTTTTTCCCTCACACTAACCTTTATTATTTCCTTCTTTCTGCATGCTTTGGGTTTAATTTGCCTTTTGTTTCCTTTTGTTTTGTTTCTTAAGATAGAAGATGGTGAAGGTAAAAATTATTGTAAAAATAATCCACAAGACCATTTCCTTTTATATATATAGTTTACAAATAGAGCATATATCTTGAACATATTGTAAGGATAGTTAAAAAAATGTGATGTAAAAGCAGGGGGTAGATTTTCTTTTTTCTTCTAAAATAGCAGCCTCAACTACTGACATTCTGTTCTCTAGAGTGAGGTCAGCAAACCTTTTCTGTAAAGGGCCAGAGAGTGAGTATTCTTGGCTTTGCAGGCTATAGGATCTTGGTTGCAACTACTCAAGCCTGCTGATGTAGCATAAAAGCAGCCATAGCAACACGTATATGACTAGATGTGGCTGTGTTCCAATAAAACTTTATTTACAAAACAAGCAGCAAGTGGGTCTTGGTTTGCTTAATGCTGCTCTAGATCACTAAGCAAAATTGAGAAGCATCATTTTCCTAGGCCAGTAGAACTTATACAAAAGAGTATAAGCTTTCAAAGGCCGTGTGTAATGCTTCCTTATTCATATGTCTATATACTGCCATGAAAAGGTGAATTATTCACTCATCAGGTCAAAACTGAGGTCAGGTGGCTGTGAGCTAACAGGGCTGGTTCCTGTGGGCTTGTACAAAGGTGCTAAAGGCAGCTCCAAGAGGAGTCTGAGCTGGCTGCTCAACAGTGCATGTCTGCCTACACAAGGGCAGCTCTGTCCCTTGAAGCATGCCTTTTTTTCCCCTAGTAAGTGGAGGATCGCATATTTTTCCAAACTCAATGTGCTTGTTCCTACCAGCATGTTGAAGCAGGTAACTTCCCTTATTAGTTGCAGTGTCTAAAGTCACTGCCTTGCAAATCACTCATTTAATGGCATGATAGAAACTTCTGTGCTGCTTGGAATTTTTCACCCTCCCTGTAGCCCGACAGCCTGTTAAATTCCCAGCCTCATCCTGATTTAACATCAAAAGGGTCACCAGTCTTCTACTCTGGGATGGGTCCTCTAGTCACAGCCTGCCATTTCATCACGTCACTTCTTGTCTTCTTGAGCCAACTATTATAAATTCTAGAGGCACGGCTCTTTTCATATATTAGGTGACTTTTTTCTTATCCATTTAAATCATTCCTGTTTGAGAGTGACTTCTTCCTAACACATGTGCAGCTTTAGTGGTTTCCTACCCACCTTCCAAAGGAAATTATTATTATTCAGCAACCCTAACTCTTTGTTCATACTGCTTTTACCTCCTTAAAATTCAAAAGAACATAGTTGGCAGAAATTTCAAAACTCTTCAGTCACTCCAGCATGTGAAACAAGACTGTATAAAAAAAATATTAAAGGTAAAAATTGTATGAGTCTCACTCAGTGAAAAGTTTCACCAGTACAGCCCCAGGAGATATTTTCTAGATACTGCGAAGATCTAAGTAAGGGCTTACTGTTGTTTTTTTAATCAATTCATAGCCTTGATATTCAAATAGGACAAGGCTGCAGGGGCTGAGGAATGCCTGCTTTGGAACTGCTTATCCTTCACTGGAGAAACGCTATACTTTCTTCACTGATAGCTGAAGTTCAGAGGGTTGACCAATCTTACTTCAGCCTAATTGTGCTTGAGAAAGATTTTTATTTTTACTTTAGGAAAGGGAGTCAAAAGAAGACAATTGAAAGTCGATTCTTAAAGCCTCTAAATCAGTGTCCCTTCATGACTGCTCACTGTGACCCTGTGTGAGGGGCCCAGGAGCCCGTCCTGCCCCCGCGGAGGTGACACTGAGGGGACATACATTAGCTATTGAGGTGGAGTTCTGATATTCTGCTCTTTCTGACCAAAATAATGGTCATTTCCAACAGCTGAACGTCGTAAACAGATACCAGTTGGTGGCAAATGCTGTGAATGGTCTCAAATGTCACAGATCAAGAGAAACAGGAGTATGTGCTTAGTCGCCTCCTGTCAGGTGTCCGCCCGGTGCTTTGGATGCCAGTGTAGCAGCACAGGAAGCCTCGGGGCATCCGAAGTGCTTGGTTTTCATTTAAATTTATTGGAAGCTCTGGAAATACTCAAAACCCATGCCAGGGATGCAGGAGTGTGAGATGCAGCCTCGGAGAGCTCGGGGCACCCGCTCGTTCGTAGTTGCCAGGTCCGGCGCTGTGGCTCAGGTGACCCGGTGAGAGCCGAGGCCCTCAGCCTTCTGTAGGGGGTCGGGGTTGTTTCGGAGGGCAGAGGGACTGGCCCTGGGAAGACTGCTTGCTTGTTTGTTTGGAGAAAGACCGGCTGTCCGATCTGCAGCTCCTGGCAGCTCAGCCCCGTCCCACCCACTGTAGCAGGAAGGCAGGGCCAGCACGTCAGTGAACACATGCGTTCCACTTTCTTTATTTTGTGCTCTGTAAACAGCGCGCTGGAACTGCACGGTTAAGGCATTGGAAACACTGTTGCTGAAGGAGGTGACACTGAACAGGACAACCTGAGTGAGGTGTCACAGTGTAAACAGGGTCACACTGGTGGGTGCCCTTCCGAGAAGCTCTGGGGCAGGAGGGGTGGTACCCGGCCAGCTGCAGGCACAGGCAGGCACAGTCGGAGCCCATGCTGCTTCCGTGGCAGTAAAGAGTGGCACTGGCAGCCCTCCTGTGTCACCCAGCAGACTGGTGGTCGCCGGAGGGTTGGTTCTTCCCGCTCTAACCCGGCAACCCTGAGCAAAGTCTGACTAGCGCTTTAGACAGTGCTGGATGAAACCTCTTGTTTTGAACCGGTCCCTCCACGGATGCCTTCTCGCTTCTGTCCATGTTTACAAGTAAGTTCTTAAAGCCTCTGAAAGCCTAATCTGTTTGGCTTGGGGACCAGCCAGGCCACTGTTCCACTTCACCAGGAGAGAAACCGGAAACCAGCGGGGTCTGGTCTGTGTCTGTCACATCAGCTATTTCTGCGTTTTGGCTGCACAGTTACTGGATATTACATCTAAATCAGTCTTTCAGACCCACTCAGCATATATTAGAAAAACACATTCATCAGTAGCTATTTTTTTTTTTTTTTTACAAGGGTTTCTTTAGAGAATACAGCAGTCAGGAGATACTCCAGTACGACTGTGTGATCCTAGGAAAAAGGCAAACTGTGGTCTCTCTACAAAAGGTAAACAAGGTGGCCGACTAGCTCAGAACGTGCATCCGCTTTTCCTCCATGTCAGTCACAGAATCAGTCCACCTTCCTTAAACTCATCTCAGATGGTTGGTGTTTTCTAAATAAAGAAAGTCCCTTTATGGGCTTGGTTCCTAGAAGAAATGCGTTAAACTCCCTGCCTCAAAGCTGCAGGTCTCGGACATGGCCCTTAACACCCGGGAGGACCCTGCACTGATCTCCAGTCTGCAGGAAACTTTGCACTTTTTCTCTTCCGCACTGGGTTTCAGAGCAGCCTCTGAGAAGGGCCGACCTAAGCTGCCGTGGGATGGAGATGTCAGACAGACAGAGCTGCCGTGGGATGGAGATGGTCAGACAGACAGAGCTGCCGTGGGATGGAGATGGCCAGACAGACAGAGCTGCCGTGGGATGGAGATGGCCAGACAGAGCTGCCGTGGGATGGAGATGTCAGACAGACAGCTGCCGTGGGATGGAGATGTCAGACAGACAGAGCTGCCGTGGGATGGAGATCGTCAGACAGACAGGACGTGATGTTCGTATTTCATCCTGCACTGCTCGGGGCAGAGAGCCGGCTTCACATCCACAGGTTTTTAATTCTTAGCAAAGTAAACGCCCTGGGAACCAGCAGCGTTCTCTGCTGAAGAGATTGTGGCATCGGCAAGACCTGGACAGGGTGAAGGGATTCGGGGAGGGGTGCCCGTCTCTGCCATTACGGTAACAGGCAGGAGGAACACCATGTTCCTGTACCGCCAAACGAAATGTTTTTTCATGGAGGGAGCCGAACTGAAACGCCATTAGGATCTCTCCCCAGCAGCCCACGCTCTCTGGTTTCCTAAGGAGAATGTTTTGCCCGCCTTCCTCCAACCTGGACCCTTACGTCTGCACTGGTGAGCAGCTTTGTTTGTTTGCTTGTTATGTTTTGTGTTTGGTCCCAGAGCCAATTCAGGTTAAATGTCTATGGGTCCCTTTTATGTTCCAGGTAGAAGGAGTGGTTGTATGTTATTAGAACTTAGATTACTGCTGTTGAATGGGAAGATGACACGGAGAAAAAGGACACATTTTTGGACACTCCAAGGTCATTTCTGAGCAGTTTTGAGAAGGAGCAGCGTGGAGGCAACTTGCTAAGCTTCCCCTTATGTATGTAGCGCTTTAGGAGTGCCTCGTTTCACCCTTGAGACAACCCAGGAGGTAGGTGTTATCACCCCCATTTTACAGTTGGGAAAACAGAGGTAAAACGGCTCGCACACGGTCTTACAGGGACTTAGCTGCAGGGTTCCATTAGGGTGAACCTTGTAGGTCGGAGCACGGCCAGCGCTTCTGACTGCCCTACTCTGTCTTCTCCCACGGAGCTAGGAGACCCCAGGGTAGAAGGGCCCAGGTGTGAGCCGACACGCGGGAACACGGGTGCACACCTGAGGTGCTTATCCCCGGGCTGCTGCCCACAGAGCTCTGCTCTTGAGGGGAGGCAGCGTTTGGAACTGGCAGGTGGCCTTATGCACGTGGCCTTAGGCAGGTGGGGGGGAGGCCCCACCCTGCCCTCGGGGACTCCAGTAGGAGTCCACTCACCCCAGCCTCATGGACACTCTCTTCCCACAACTACGCCAGGATGTTCCCCTTTTCCCTTCTGCTGATTTGTATCAGAGAGCCGTAAGCAGAGAGCTTATCTTAAACCCTCTCGTAACTTCACTTGTGTTTGGTGAGCGCTCAGTGACTAAGAGCAAACGTGGGACATGATTCGGAATAGAATAAGCCTTTAACTAGTATTTGGCCAACTTTTATATGGGACCGTTCATCCCTTCTTACATAATCGCAGCAAAATAGGGGGTAAGTACCGGGTGGCATGGGGCAGTCCAAGGAGAAAGGCTTCTCCAGCTCGGCGCACGTACCCATCAGGCCCACCCAGCGCTGCGGCGTCTTGGCCTGAGGCACGTGCTGTCTGGTATCTAATTGTTCTCCTCTGGAAATATTACTGCTTTTCTCTGTTCTTGTTTTGCATCTGGCGGCTGTTGACTGGCAGCAGTTTGCCGAAATCCTGCACGTGGACCATTACTCCAAAGACCGTCCTAGATGCCAAGGAGCAGGGCTCTTCCGCGTCGTGGCAGTCTGGGCTGCCAGAAGGAAAGCAAAAGCCCAGGGGGGACCACGTACCACAGTGTCTGCTCAGCCTGACCCTGCTCAGAGGAGCTCCTGGGCTCCGGTGTGGTCCTCTGTTTGTTAAAAAGTGAGCCTGCATTTGTTTGGGGACCAGTTTCTGCTTGCTACCGAGATGAGCAGAGGTTGTAAAGAAGCCGTCATCTCTCAAATCGCTGCAGAACGAACGCCCAGGCTTTATTTTAATGTTCGGCTTCAAGATGAGGTTCTTTAGGAAGTTGGGCACATCTTCAGGACTTAGGCCGGAGACTCCACTGCAGGGAGACTGGGGAACCATCGCCGCCTCCCAGGAGCCCCGTCCCCGTGTCCTGTGGACACAGCTCAGCTAGCCTCCTGGCTCCTGCCGTCTCCACGCAGACACTCGCAGGCTCCTGCGTTTGCAAACCCACCTCGTCTAGCCACCCCAGCCCGCGGGCCCTCTTCCCCCCAGACCCCTCCTGTGAGCACCCTCCAGAGCGCCGTGGTCCAGGCTCCAAAACGCAAGGCAGGGGCTGAATGGAAGGAGGGAGCGGGCTGTGTGAACACACCACACAGGAGCCAAACACTTTCATTTTCTTTTTTTTGGAGGCATAATTTAGTCATCTTACCTAAAGTGACTTGCACTCTGTGTGTGGCAATCCAGGGTTACAGAAAACTCAGCACCAAAGGATGGAAGGGAACTCCCCGAGTGTTCCCTTTTTCTGCCCTCCCCCTGCACCTCAAGTACCCTCTGAATGGTCACACTCACCCTCACCTCATTCCCGCTCACACGTGTTCTTTCCCATCGCACATACACGCGCTCACACAGACTCACTCACATGGAAAGAAAGAGAACCGAAGCCCACTAAAGCTCGGGGGGAAAGGATTTAAGCACATTTCCTCCCCATCTGGCGCTGAGACCATGCCCCTGCCTCCCCAGCAGGGGCTCACCCAGCTTCATCACTGGGTCCCTCCAAGGATGACGGCAGCATCCACCAGTCCTCCAAGGTCCCCTTTGGATGGTGGTGCATCCTGGGTTAGTCGCTGTGTTTCTGCTTGCTGTCCATGTTGCCGTAGGCGGAGCCCTTGTCAATTTCTGTGACACCAATCATCCATCGGACCCCCATGGAAGCTGCGGAAATAGGAAGGGCAGGTTAGGAGAAGCCCGCAGGGACTCCGGTGTGATTTGCCCGACGGGAACCAAAGAAGGGAGCTTTGTAAATCTCAAGCATCAGCTGAGAGCTGGCTGACTTGGGTGCACTTCATAATCCCTGCCTCAGTTACCCTTGAGCATGGGTGCCGGGCTCTAACTGGACTAGGGGACATTAAAACAGAGGAAGGCTGTTCCGGTGGCAAGTTTTAATCCTTCGGCACTGGAGGTGAACAGAACGTGGTGAGCCGTACCCCGCTGTGCCCAGGGGCTTGCAGAATTCCTCTGCTTCCTGTGCCGATCCCTAAGGCAAAGAGGACTCTTTGGTGAATGCAGTGCAGTAACTTAGAAGCACCCTTCAGCAAGGCTTAATGAAGGACATACCAGGCCCTGGACAATGCAGCAGCTCAAACTCCCGTTTAGCACCCAGCATGTCCCAGCATTGCTTTTGGTGCAAGTTTTAGAGCAGCAGACAAGCAAAGTCCCTGCCTGCCTTTTCTCCGACAGCAGGATTTGGCCCAAACAGAGAAAGTGTAGGATGCACACCAGAGCCCGGTTTAACCACTAGGAGGCTGGAAAACACGGTCTAGAGCGCAGAAGCTGCAGTTTAAACGCTCCCTCTGGAGACGACAGACACGGTGAGCTTCTTGGGCGCAGGGACCACATCTGTCTCAGTCACCTTGGTGTGCCGAGCACCGAACACGGGGCCTGGCAACAGTCTGTTTACAGTACGCGTGTAAAAGTGGATAGATGGGGAGTGGCTGAAACTGTGAACTGTCAGACCAGGGAGCCGACTGGGATGGAGAGTCCGCCCAGCGTATGGGGCTCATGGAGCCCATGGGTCAGTTACAGTGGGCTGCCTCCAGCCTGGGGCCAACTCCAAACAGGCTGGGACGTGAGCCCCTGCCCCAGCATTAGAACTTTGTGCAGTGGAGTTGATGACGTTGTGGAGAGTGAACCTCGGACTCCAGTGCAGAAAGGCTTCGTGAGAGGACCAAGACACAGAGTAATTCCGGGCAAAGCATAGCAAGGCTCGGGCTCACGGGTGATGAGGTCTTGGGGAGACAGCAGTCACTTCCTCCAAAGCTGGAGACGCCGCATGTGTCCCAGGGAGAGTGCTGGGCCTCTGCTCACCACACACCCGGGCAGCCCTCCCCAGCCATCACCTGCAAGGAGCCCCAGCTTCCTCCAGAGGGCGTGGTCTGCGTCTTCGCCTTCCCGCTACTGCATGCAGAAAGGCTGGGTCCAACCCTCCATCCCCATCCCACTGGGGCCTGGCAACCACAGCTCCCCTGGACACCCAGCCAGCCAAGCTGCACACTGGCCGTGTACAGTGGTAACTGGCTGCCCCACTTCAAAAACAAGTGGCAGTGCCCAGGGAAGCTTGGGGCTATGGGGAAACGTCAGTCGTTTGAAACCACATACGGGTCAAATAAAGCCCCTAGGGATGAGTGAAAAGACTGAGTTACCCAACATCTCCACTCAGTGCAGGTGGCAACCGAGGAGACGCACCCACACTTACTTCCCCAAAAAGGCCTGGACTTTGAATAGCAAAGAGCCTTTGTTGGTTCCTGCTAGGGACCCAGGAAATAGTTTTCTTGCTGATGAGCAGAGCCCGGGGAAGACGGAGCTCGTCCCTCGTCCCTGGTCCCTGGTCCCTGGCGGGGCTTGCAGGCGCAAGGGGTGCATGCACACGGGGAGGGGGCGCCCGGCCGGAAGCCCTCCAGGCTGGGGTTTCTGCGCCCGGCTCGAGCTTCTGCCTGTCCACCTGCGGGATCTGCAGCCGGGCCTTGTCCTCACAGACAGCGCGGTGCCCCCCTCCTCCCTGCCCCTCCCGTGATGCTCCCCCGCTGCCCAGGCCCCGCTGGCCCCGTACTCACCCACGAAGAAGACGAGGACGAAGCTGGCCAACGTGAGGGAAGAGCCGCTGCTGACCATGTTGACGAGGAAGCGGAAGAACGGGTAGAGCAGCAGCGAGGCCCAGAACAGCCAGTTGATGAGCGTCCAGGGCCGCCGCGGGGGCACCATGGGCGTCCCGGGGAAGGTGCCCCTGCGGGAGTACTCCTCCTGGAGGGCGTCCTGTGGGCAGAGGGCCGCCTGACCGCCCGCCCCCGGGCCCCCCATCCCTTCCCTGGCGCCTTGGCCCTCCCCGCGATGAGGCCGGGCGGCCCGCTGGGCCGGAACCTCCTGAACCCGGTAAACGGCCAAGGGGTGGGGGTGGGGGTGGGGGTCTCCCAGCTCGACTCAAATACCCTAACATCCTCCCAGGGCCTACAGCGCGCTCGCCGAACAAAGAGCATCTGTGGCCCTGCTTGGCTGGCTCACCCTGTCGTGGCCCAGTTCTGCAGGTAGGTAGTTGAATTTTCTGGAAAACAAGCGTCCATACACCCAAACCTTATACCTTAAGTGCTTAATTTTCCCTTTAACAACTTGAGAGAGAGATGTCTAAAGTACTTGTCTTACTTGTCTTCTTTGCCAATCAGGATGTACTAAATGATGCAATTTTCTGACCACTCAAGGTCATGATTAAAATGAGCCCTCAAAGGGCCGCTTTGGAAGGAAAGCCCCTGGCCCTTCCTGGGCACTTCAGGGGCTCTGCCCTGCGGCCCCTTCCCGGCTGCCCCTCCAGCCTGGCGGGTCTCAGGGAAATCACACGATCAAGCAATCGTTGGACAAGGTACCACGTGTGGGGGGCTCCCAGCCTCAAGAGGTGAGGGAGACACAGCCAGTCGGCCAAACAGAGGACTTCCCAAGAAGTGACAGTGACATGTGGATGCCCAGAGAGATGGCACCTAACCTGCCAAGGCCTCCCATTCTGCCTCCTGGCCAGAACTTGGGTGACTTTTCTCATCCCAGCAGGGCCATCAGGAGCCTGGTAACTAGGTAACTGGGGTGCGGTGGACTGGATATTTGCACCTGCCTCCTGAATTCCCACACTGAAATCTTAACCCCCGAAGATGGTGGTATTAGGAGGAGGTGCCTTTGGGGGGTGATTAGGTCATGAGGGTGGAGCTCCCATGAATGGGATTAGTGCCCTTATAAAAGGGACCCCAGAGAGCTCTCTCAGCCCTCCCACCATGAGGACACAGCAACATGGCAGGCTGGGACCAGAATCTGACTGACCATGCTGGCACCCTCATCTCTGACTCCTCCAGAAATGTCAGCAGTAAGTTTCTGTGGTTTATAAGCCATCATGCCTGTGGGTGGCACTCTGTTACAGAAGCCTGATTGGACTAAAACAGGAGGTGATACTTTTGTGCCTTAAAAAAAACACCAGCTTTATTGGAGTGTCAATTACATACCATAAAATTCACCCATTTGAAAAATGGGCAAGTTTTCTTGAATTCTTTTCCTTAATAGCCTTGATAGTGCTCTTCTATTGTAACGTTACAATGGGGAACTGAGGATGCTTTTTCTGTCTCGTTTCCAGTGAGACATTTGCTAAGCCAAGATTTTTTATCTGTAACCTCTAACAAGAGGAAAAACTACTCCCTTTTCTAGGCGTCAGCAGGATTCTGAACTTTGTATTCACTCCAGAGTTTTCTTGTTCTCTGGTTTGATTAGAAAACTAAACCTCACCCAAGACCCCCACTGCTCCCCAGTGACGTGGTGGCCACTGTGACTCCTGCCAGCCTCGTGGGCTCCGTCCGTGTGACTTTGTGACTTTGCCGGGTGGGACACAGACGCCTGGCTCAGGGCCAGACGTCAGCTCCAGCAGCAGAATGTTTACGGCCTCTCTGGGCTGTGTTATTTCTTTTGTAATAAAGTCCGCCTGTCGGGGAGGGGACTTTGTTAATGATGCCTCCATTTTTTGGTCTCCACATGTTATCATCCTGTGGCATCTTATACCTTGGAACTGGGAACTGTATTTCCTAGAAAGAAACAGCACCCCAAAATCCTACAGGAGCAGGAGAACCTGTTGACAGAGGACAAGTGCCCTGAGTCCACACTGTGTGCAGCTACCACCAATGCACTGGACAGGAGGGCACAGAGGCCGAGCGACCCACGTACAGCTGGACCGACTGGGCCTTCCCAGCGTTCAGCTCAGCAAAATAAAATTTCTCCTATGACCCTGGGTAGAAAGGGAAGAAAAGGAGAGGAAAAAGAAAGGGGGGGCAGAGAGAAAGAGCTGGCGCCTCTTTGTGTCAACAAATCCAGGCAGGGGGAGCTTTCTGGGAACAGCCCTCCCAGGCATCAGCCAGGGCTCAGGCCTGGGAGTGTGTTGTTTGAAGAGGACCGTGGCTTGGGGCCAAGCCCACCACTCTTCCAAGGCGTGTAAGTGTTACACTTTTCCCTCATTGTAAGCGGAAAACCCACCGCCAGCTTGAAAACCTCTTAATTCCGATTTCTGAAGGAGTCAAACGCGGCCCAGGTGGACGCTTGTGGGCCTTCGTCCTGCTCACGCTGGTGATGTTGTAGAGACCAGACAGGCAAGCACACTGTGGACCCAGAGCCATCATTGCCAAAGAGAGCACCCACACCCCACAAGAATATTTTGCCTTCAGGCCAGCGGTGGGAAAATGGACAAAGGGCTCTTGGGGCCATAACTCCCTCTTTTGTCCACTACACCCATGAAATAGTCTTCCATTCTTTCTGTGAAGGCCCCTTTAAAAACATTTTGCGACGTTTTTTTCCCCTGTCGCCAAGTAGAGCGTTGGCTCTGGGGCCATTAACATCCAGGGCGTGAGGTCTCGCCCGGTGGGAGAGGCTCACGCTCCGCCATCAACTCCCGGAGGTCCCAAAGCACCACAGCTGCCGCTTGAAAAGGACCCTTAGATGGTGCAGAGCCCACCCCGTAGCACCGACCTTCTCCTGGTAGAGCTTGTGCAGCCAGGCCGCGCACCTGTCCTCATCTTCTGGGACTTCTCCTAAAGGGATCCGCCTGCCAAGCAGAGAGCAGCTAGCAAGGAGGCCCATGCCGGGTGCCCCGAACACAGATTCAAACTAACAATGCTTGCCATCCTTCGGCTTCTATTTAGGTAGTAGTCTAGATAATGTGGAAGTGAGAGGGTAATTCAGTTGATTGAAAAGGGGGAAATCCACATCCATATGGGGGGAAATACAGGCCCAAATGCAGTCACGGCCCACGAGGGAATGGCCCAGAGCCTGATTCAATGACTCAGACAAAGACCTGTCGAGGAGGACACCTGCCTCTCTCTGCTCCCTAGCTTGGAATATAACACATAAGTGAGATGCTGCTGAAATGTTCTCCATTTGCTTCGAGGCCTCTCTGTAAATTACAGATGCTCTTATCTGTGTCTGTTTCTATGGAGTAGACACATCCTCCAAGAAAGGGGGTCAATAAACTCTCACACTCAGTCTCAAATATGGCTGTAAAATAACGGTCTTTCATTTGTTGGACCTGAGCTCTTTGATGAGAATGAGTTGGTGAGAGAGAGTCACGAAGTGTCTGGGAAGACAAGAGACTTCACCTACTTATTTACATCAGTGCACGAGTCTCTATTATTATAAACATGACTGTGAACACATTCCATTTAGTACAGACTGCAGACAAGAAATTATTAATACATTCATACATTCCCCTGGAGGAAGGTCTGCGGGTCATTTGTGATTTATCTATTTTGGGATGGGCGCCCTATTTTCTGGAAAGGAAACGAAGCCAGCTTACCTAACGTATAAATCTGCGTGATATTTCTTTCCATTTAGGACTCCCAGCAGTGTTGGATTTTCATTATTTCTGAAATTGAGTGTACAGTCATATACAGCTGAAACTATAAAAAAATAAAACAAATACAAAGCAGTATATAGCGTGTGAACCCAATTTCATTTTGTAGATATACATATTGGAAAAACAGTAATTGAGTTGCTAGCTGATTATCTTGGAATGAAGGGACTACTAATTTCTTCTTCATGCTTTTCTATATTGTCCAAATGTTCTACGTTGAGTACATACCACGTTCCATCATCAGAAAAGCACACAGCTTAGTAACAGAAAAGTTACTACTGAGGTCAGATGGCCCATCTAGATGATGTACTACAACAGATACCAATATTTAAACAAATATCAATAGCAAGATAAATCAATCCAAAGAATACTATCTAGATAGGAGGTTTCTGAGTTACGGCAGCATAACCATTCTATGTGCATTTTTCCCCTAGAAAAATAAGATAGCTATAAAACTAGAATAAGATACTGGAAACTTCCTAAGGGACTGAAACATGGTTTAGTCAGTTGACACGTAGCTGAGAAACAAACAAGAATGTGTGATTTTTAACCGGTTTGCCAGCTGGTGAGTTAACCTGTCAGCATATTGAAAGTTATGTCAACATTCACTGCTGCAGCCCCAGGGCCTGGCCCAGGCTCCATGAATGCTTCTTGGATGGCAGGATGGCAGGATGGCAGAATGGGAGGATGGGAGGAGGACAGGATGTGTGAAGGAACAGTGAGGGAAGAGCAGGGTAGAAATACGCAGTGGAAACAGGTGACCCCTCCCGCAGAGTCTGTAAGGCAGGACTGGACAGTGGAAAGAACAAGTTTTGCGGTCAGTCTGGGTGCGAATCCCAGGGCCACCTTTTCCCAGATGCGGGATCTTCTCTTGAACAGCCCACTCGGTCACCCTGAGCCTAGTTCTCCCGGGGAATGGGACTCAGGATGCTGAATGTCAGCCCTTCCCAAAGGCCCCAGCACAACGTTTGTGCTCAGTAGACTTCACTGAGAGCTCTGCATACCTGCAATTACTACCAATCGAGTGAGTGGGGTGATGGGCGGGTAGAGAGTCACTTGGTCTGGCTGGGAACGTGAGGAACCAAGGTTCAAAACCACTGTCCATTTGCTTCTACCTGCCGCCTGCCCACCACGTGGGGTCCACAGCGGGGTGCTCTGGCAGCTAGAGCATGTCTTAGCCAAAGGGAGAGGGTCCCTCCCGCTGACCTGCAGGAGTGCCGGCAGGTAGCTTCCCACCCCTCCACCGAAGCAACGGAGACCACTCCCCTGTCCTCCCCCGGCGGGGAGAGGTGTCCCCCTCCCTAGGAAGAGTGAGGCTGGGGGAGAATAACCTTCACATTTAGTACATCTTCCAGCCATTTTAAGCATAGAATTACATAGAATGAAAGGCCTCAGGCTGCATGGGGTGTGGCTGTAAGGCCCCAGGGTGTGAGAGCCCATGTCCGTCAATGGGTTTCACATCTCCTTTCTTCAGCCTGCCCTTACACAGGAGCCTGATGCTTCCAATAGAGGTGGTGTTACTTCGATTAATCAAGGATGCGGCTTCCCCAGAGAACAGCCTAAATTTGCACAGTTCCCTCCTTTTCCAGAGAAGAAACCCCAAGGTCTTGAAGTGATAGAACTGGGCCTGGCACTAGATCCATCTGCCTGCAAAGCCCAGCAGAAGGACGGGTACGCCCCTGCCAGCCCTGCCAGCCAGGCAGCCCTGGGTGTGACCCCAGCCTGCTGTGTAATAGTAGAGTCACTTGGGATAAGTTCCTCACCCTTCAGCCCCAACTTCCTCATCTGTGAATTGGAAGTAAAGAAACTGTTTCCTTCACTGCATCTGGCGGGCACTTGCTGCGGCCACGCTATGTGTGAGGTGCTTGGGCTGCCTGGCGTATTAGAATTGCCCTGCTATCGTCATCATCGTCATCATCGTCACTATTCGCGGGGGTGGGACAGCCTGCAGAGCTGGGCAGTCTCTGTCCCTTCGGCCTGTAGGCAAAGCTCAGGCAGGGGAAGAATCTGCGGGAGGGACCCAGAGCCGCCTGGAGCAGTCGGGGACCTTCAGGGTCTCCACGTGTTAAAGTCAGACTCGGTGCCGCCTCCGCTCCATCCACAGGAGCCAGGTGGCCGGTCTCCGCGATCACAAAGACAAAGCTCCTGGTGGGGCCGCTGCCCCCTGGTGTGGGGACCGCACCGGAAACGCCGCACGGTCCACACCTACCGACCCCAATCTCCGGTGCAGGCCGGGGAGGAGCTGGGGGTCTCAGCCTCACGGGGCAGAGAGGGCCGAGGGCCGGGGCCCGGGGCCGCGGAGACCGCGTTGGGCCCCCGCCGGCTCTCCCTGCAGAATGCTTGGCCTCGGGCCTCGGCGGGTGCAGAGCCGGCCCTGGGGACGCGGGGAGGCCCCCCAGCTCCGCCCTCCCGCCTCCTGGGAGACGAGGGACAGGGTAGTGGGGGCTTCCGGCACCCACCCGCAGGGCAGGAAAGGGTAAAGCACCTGTTTCCAAACTTAAGGGACCAGAATTCAACAGGAGACAAAGAGACTGCAGCAAGCTGGTCTTGTTGCTACTTGCTTCTTGTCCTTCCCTACAGTAATTTAGGGCTCTGGACTCAAGGCCAGCCCGACAGACGGCAAGGTCACAGAGATCATCGCCTGGAGGCAGCTGATGCCAAAGACGGGCAAGAAATGCCAAATAAAGCAAAACCGCAACAAAAACCTGGGCTGACCCGGCGTGGGCCCCAGGCACACAGCACCGCCCGCCGCCTGCAGTACCTGCGCCGAGCAGCAGAGGGCAGTGTTGGCCTAGCGTGCGTGTGCGTACACGTGTGGGCGTGGTGCGTGTGCGCCCTTGTGCAGGCAGTGGCCACTCCTCCAACGCTGGGTGCCCGGACCCAGGTTAAGCAGGGGTGATGTGCCAGCCTCCGTCCCTGGCTCCTCTCCGTCGTCGGGGCGGGGGGCGGGGGGGAACAGGGAGGAAGCTATTCCAATGAGTGCCAGGGCCCCCTTCCCTCACTGCACAGGGCCCCGCAGGGTCGTCCTTACCTACATTTCTCAAACTCCTCACGGTGATGGCGAAGCCTTTGGTGCGAGGCAGCAGGTGGTGCTTGAGGCTGGGCAGCCCCTTGGCCTGGGCCACCTGCATGCTTATCTGGTGTTTCTTCTCCGTGAACCGTGTGCCCTCGCAGTGAATCAGGAACTGGAAGGGACAGGGTGGCCGTCACACACGTCCCCGAGGCCACTTACACACCCCACGGTCACTCAGACAGCTCTGAGGTCACACACACAGTCCTGAGGTCACTCAGACAGCTACCAGGTCACACACAGAGCCCAGGGGTCACACGAGGTCCCGGGGTCCCACGCACCATCCCCCGTCAAACGCCGCACACGGTCCCACAGGAGCCTTAGGAAGTGGCCCAAGCAGGGGTGGCCTGGCAGCTGTGCCAGGCAGGACCTCCAGCCCTCGGTCTACTGTGTTCAAGGGTCTGTGAGCTTGAGAGAGAGGGTCTACATTTGCGGAAGCTCAGGAAGCAGAGGCGTGAGCGAGTGTGAGTGTGTGACCGGGGCACCCCGAGTGTGAGTGTGACGAGGGCCGGGTGCACGTACAAAGAACTTCTCGGGGTAGTCCCGCAGGTGCAGCAGGCTCTCAGAGACGGTCTTGCGGTCCTGCTCCCACTTGCGCGTGCAGAAGACCATCTCCGTGAAATACCACATCCAGCCGATTATGGGGACGTAGGCCAGCTCCTTCTTAGCCAGGACCTTGGAGCCCTGAAACAGAGGGGGCCCGGGCGTCCGTGAAAGGGGGCGTGGGGTCCTCCCCGACGGCCGCCGGAGATCTCTAGGAGGAGTGAACATGCACTCCAGGCACGGGGACAGTTCCCGAGCATGCAGAGGCAGGAAGCCTCCGACACCGGTCAGTTGGAGGTCAAGGTCGTGCAAACCCTGCCCCAGCGGGCAGGGAGCAAGGGGGCCTGGCTCTCCGAGGGGAGGGCGGGCAGCGGAGCAGTCGGGAACCTCTGGGGGCCATGGGATGCTGCATCACCCTCCACCAGCTCACACAGGTAGGTGCCCACCCCGGAGTGCTCGCTAAGCCCACCACGCAGACCTCACCCGGTCCGCAGCAACCCTGCTGGCTCTGCGGGTGGGCGGACCCTACCCTCCTTACAGGCCAGGAAACGTGGCCCAGCGGGTTCTCCGGGTTTGACAGCTGGGAAACGGTGGTGCCGAGAGGCGAACCGGGATCAGCAGAGGTGCTGGGAGAGCCCCACCCGTCGGCTGGCCAGCGCAGCCCCAAGGCTGCAGGTGCTGCAGGCCCCGAACGGGGGGGGGGGGGGGGGGG
>NW_006785407.1:936228-961181 GCF_000442215.2 Lipotes vexillifer | reverse complement strand
CGGGGGACAAGCAGGGATCCAGTGGGGCGAGGGAGCAGGGGAGGCACAAGAACCAGCTTTTGATCTAGTGGGTTGGGCTCTATATTTTTTGCCCCTAATTTTGGAATTGGCCAAGAGGCTCCTAGAAATAGCCGTCATCCATCAATGGCACAGATGATGGAGGCGGTGATGTGGACAAGTGGCGGCCTCAGCTGTGCTCCTGGTGACAACTGTCTGGTCATGCCGCTGAACCCACGAGGCCCGGAAGCAAGAGCCATACTTCAGCATTGCCCTGTCTCTTTTCCCTGTCACTCCCACAAAAACTACAAAGCTCAGCAGAGGGGCAACAGGCCATATCCCCCAACCCACCCACGCAGGCCAGAGAAAGGTGTAAACAGCCACTTATTCCCTTAACCTTAAAAAATCCACAAGCATCTTCCCCATTGGGAGAAGGAAAAGCACAGATACTTTTCAGGAGTAGCATCTCCACGTTTTGGCGGGTTTTGGTTTTGTTTTTCCCACACACCAATTTCCAACATGCAAATTCCTGCAGACAGAACCAAGCCTGGGGAATTCCCTGCTGGTCCATTAGTTAGGACTCCAAGCTTCCACTGCAGGGGACACAGGTTCGATCCCCGGTCAGGGAACCAAGATCCTGCTTGCCGTGCAGTGTGGCCCAAAAAACCCAACAAACGAACAAAAAACCCCAAACAAAAAACAAAACAAAAAAGAAAAGAAATAAAAGAACCAAAGCCATAAAATCTGACGACCTGCCCCAGAGGGCCCAGAGGCAGGTCCCCAAAGTTCAGAGTACTCGCCAAGTGGGCCCACATGTGCCAGGCACAGGCTACACTTTCTACGCACCACCACTCCCCCACAGGAGCCATCTAAAGGCCATGCGCTGAGTCCACGGGTGGGTTTCAGGCTGTGGGAGGCCTCCTGGCCCTCTCCTCAGCCATCCCCTCTTGTCAGCTGGGATGTTTTCATGGTCCCTGCTCCCTGCCCTTCAGTCACCTCCCTGATTACAGCCTTGAGGATGAAAACAAAACAAAAAATCTTCACCAAGGAACTAAACTTACTTTCTCGGCAGGTTAGGATTATTTTAAAAATTACCTACTCCTGAACTCTTTCCAAGTTAATTTGAGGCAATTTGAAGGAGCTATGAATGGTGATCTGTTGTATAGCCAAGAGAAGGATCATATACTCCGATGTATCAGCTGTTGGGTCTGGAAGGTGAATGGTCCAATGCAGTCAATCACGGCTGTCTGCTGGGGAAAAGTACTCTCAGGGGTATTTCCTATTAATGGATCCATCCCACAAGACCTAAGTGGATCTTAGTGGTCGGCCACTGATGATCTGCCGCTAAAAGGAAATGGTGACTTTGACACTGATGTGGGATATACATGTAAACCAAAAGACGTGACCGCAACAGTCTGTGTGTCATTCCCTGTCATGCTGTGTTACAGCACTGAAAACCATCTAAATGTCCCACAGTGGAAGAGCTCTATGAATTACCACAACATTGTAAATTAACTATACCTCAATTTTTAAAAATTAAATTTAAAAAAAGAGTTCTATGAATTATGTCAAATACGATATCATACAAACGTAGCCAGTGGGCCGAATCTGCTCTGCCACCTGTTTTTATAAATAAAGTTTTACTGGGACACAGCCGCTCTCTTTTACATACACGTTGCCTACTGCTAGTAGGCTGCTAGTAGCATGGCTGCTTCCATGCTCCAGCAGTTGAGTTGAAAAGTCGTGACAGAGGCTATATGGTCCATGAAGCCTAAAATATTCACTATTTGGACAATTACACACAAACTTTGTCGACCCCTTGATTTACAGCCACTAAAATTTGTTTTCTATGAATATTTAATGGTTGGGGAAATGCTTTATGTTAAGACTAAATTTTTTTTTAATCTGTAATCAAAGCTGAGTTTATAGTATGACTAACTATATGGAAAATGGTAAAACAGAGAAAAATAACAGTAGCTATAGCTGGATGGTGAGATTAGAAGTGCTTCTTTAATTTTGTTAGATCTTCCTGTTTTTGTTTTTGTTTTTTTCCTACTAAATATATAAAATACCTGAATGGGGTATCTTAAGTGGAACTTTGAAAACAGGTAAGACTTCAATAACAAACAGGCTAGGGCACCCACACTCTAACACTCTGAACTTTTCAGAAAACTATTTTGCTAGTGTCCCTCTAACAATGCCCTTTTTAAGAAGTGGTTGACATCAGCACATTTTCAACCATTTGCTTCTGGAACATGAGGCTCTGGATCAAAAACAGCCTATCTGTTTTTAATGAGGAAAAGGAACAGAGGAGCCATTTCTATTTTTATGTTGAATTAATCCATCTTTCAACCTTAAAATTCTGGATGTTATGATTAGGCCTAGGCCTTGATGTTGATTATGTTTACATGGTGAGCCTCAACTTTCCTGTCTGTATTATTATGAGCAAAGTAATACTTAGCTGAAAGTGTTGCTGTAAAGATCTAGGAACACATGGAAACATATACCAAAGCTCCTAGCTGAGAACAGGACACACAGGTGTTCAATAATGTGTAGCTATTATTATTACCACAAAGTAGCCACAGCAGCTGAATGTCCCTTTTAATTCAACCCATTTCCTAAGCCAGCTTTAGAATGTAGTAATAACAATAGTTACACATAGTAAAGCACTCCCTGATAGGCACTGGGCTAGGAGATTTACAGGAGTTAACTCATTTATGACCAAAAACTAGAAACGTACTATTCAAATATGCATACAGTCCTCCAGGAAACTTAATATGCCAACAATGCCATGACTCCCCCAGGTCAAGCAAAGGTCTGTGTGTGTGGATGGTAGTGCCTTTAAGAGAGAACGTACAAGAAAATATACCAGTTTCATTGATTCTAGATTAATTTTGAAGGTAGATCTGAGAGGATTTACTGATGAGTTAGATTTATCAAGAGAGCCATCTAGGCACAAGCATATCTAAAAAACAAAAAATGTTCCCAGGCAGCACAGAGCAATCCATAACTACAGGGGCTGAAATGTACCCCTGGCCACTTTCTAGCTGCTGTAGGGAGCCATCGTCATCATATCACATCCTATGGTGAAAAGTTTATGAAACTTTCTAGCGTGTGTGTGTGTGTGTGTGTGTGTGTGTGTGTGTGTGTGTGAGAGAGAGAGAGAGAGAGAGAGATTGAGAATTGTCTTATCACAGCTGGCCAATCAATCTAATTAAGCAGCCCATAACCATTTTCAGGACCACCCAGTTGCTCAGGGAAACAGCCACCCCTACGAGTCCCAAATTCAGCACCTCCAGCCAACTGGTCGACCCCTGGGCAGAGACCACAAGGTGCTACAAAAACCTGTTCTAAGGATGCAGTAAGATCTGGTGCATTCCAACCTGAGATTATGTGGCTCTCGCCTCACCTCTCTCAGCTTTACAGCCTCTGTGGTTAAAAAATGAGCAGAGGGGCTTCCCTGGTGGCACAGTGGTTGGGAGTCCACCTGCCGATGCAGGGGACACGGGTTTGTGCCCCGGTCCGGGAGGATCCCACATGCCGCGGAGCGGCTGGGCCCGTGAGCCATGGCCGCTGAGCCTGCGCGTCCGGAGCCTGTGCTCCGCAACGGGAGAGGCCACAACAGTGAGAGGCCCGCGTACAGAAAAAAAAAAAAAAAAAAAAAAAAAAAAAAAGCGCAGAGTCAGAACTTCCTAGTTAAGGTTTTTCTCCAGCACGGCCACATGCCAATTGATAAGATGAAAATGTTAAGTGTTGACGCTGGGTTTGTAGGAAAGTTTGGCATCCTCTGCAGCCACCTTTCCATAATGTCCCCTCCTCCTCCAACCACTCTGCAGGGACCAGCAGAGAACACGAGTAGGGACTGAGACTAGTCAGCAAGATGGCACCTGGTCAAGGGGTTGTTTGCATAAATATCTCTTCCTGGCTTCCCTCCTGAAGGTCCACCCTCATGGTTACCAGTTGGGTTCACCCAAGGTCACTTATTTCCACTAAATATATAAAATACCTGAATGGGGTATCTTAAGTGGAACTTTGAAAATAGGTAAGACTTCAATAATAAACAGGCTATGGCATCCACACTTTAACACTCTGAACTTTTTCTTGACTGTGAGCTAAAAACACAGTGGCAAATGTTTAAGGTTAGTGGAGACCAGCCAAGCTGTGTAGGCCCATCACCACAGAGGACCAGAAAGTCAACCAACAGCTCAGCCGCTATCATGAGGTGTGATAATGTGAACTTGAACCTCAAAGCCACTCTGGTCGTGCAGAAGGTATTTGCCAAAAACCTCCTTGGTGCTGGGAACACAAAGATGGCTAGGACTGTCCATGGCCTTCAGGTGTCCAAAGTATAGTGGGAAGAGAGAAACAGAAATCTAGCAATTGGGCTTCCCTGGTGGCGCAAGGATTAAGAATCTGCCTGCCAATGCAGGGGTCACAGGTTCGATCCCTGGTCCGGGAAGATCCCACATGCTGCAGAGCAACTAAGCCCGTGCACCACAACTACTGAGCCTGCACTCTAGAGCCCGCAAGCCACAACTACTGAGCCCGCGTGCCACAACTACTGAAGCCCATGCACCTAGAGCCCACGCTCCCGAACAAGAGAGGCCACTGCAATGAGAAGCCCGCACACTGCAACGAAGAGTAGCCCCCGCTCGCCGCAACTAGGGAGAAGCCCACGCGCAGCAACGAAGACCCAACGCAGCCAAAAATAAATAAATAAATAAATTTTTAAAAAGAAAAAGAAATCTAGCAATTTCAGTGTTATTTCTGCTACTAAATTCTTCAGATAAGTTGTTGGACAGATATGCTTCCCAGCAAAAGAAATGGGTGCAAGAAAAGATGAGATTAGAACATGTCTCTGAGATGTAAGTCCCTGTGGCCATAGTAAAACACAGAGGAAAAGACTAGAGCTCAAAGTAATAAACCAGAGGGGTGTGTGTGTGTGTGTGTGTGTGTGTGTGTGTGTGAAATTACTTACGTCCTGTGTTAGTTTCTTAGGGCTGCCATAACAAATTACCACAAATTGGCAGCTTGAAAACAATAGAAATGTATTGTCACACAGTTCAGGAGGCCAGAACTCCAAAATCAAGGTGTTGGCAGGATTGGTTCCTTCTGGATGCTCTGAGGAAGAGTCTTTTCCAGCCTGTCCCCTGGGGGGGGGGAGGAAAGATGAGAGACTCCATCTGTGCCAACTAGGGTACCGCATGTGACCTAACTCACTTACACTGCATTTCTTTCTCTTGCTTTCTCCCTTCTCTGATGCTAAGGTGGAAAATGCTGGGGACCTTACACCACCAGAAAAATCTCAAGAGAGTCCCAAAGAAAAATGAACACTGTCCCACAATTAGTCACAGCCACAGGGGAAAGGCAGAAAACAAACATGGAGCAAAAGCAGTGTGAGAATTCATCTGCTGGAAATAAACAAACAAACAAACAAAAAAACAAACGTCAAAGTCCAGCAGAATGCTTGCAGCTCTTTGGATCTCGATAACATCTCCCCCGGACCCCAGCTTACAGGCTTCCAAGCCCCAAACTGCTCTTGGTTTGACCAGAGTGCAGACATGGAGTGAAAAAGAAGGGCATCTGGGGACAAACTAGGCAGTTCTTAGGTTCAGAGTAAGTCACAGCTGACTGTGGTCTGTGGGATCAGGGCTCCAGAGGAATTCCCGGCAGGATGCTCTGCCCCGCTTCCTGGGCACGGATCTTGTGGTGCTGCCTGGCCTGGCCTCTGATCCGAATGGCCAGCCTGAGTCCATCCTGGGTGGGCCTGGGCCGGAGCAGACACGGAGACAGAGCCTTCCAGGGATGGGGCAGAAGATCATGGAGTCGCTTCCCTGTGCTCAGTACCTCTAGCCAGTGGGTGTCTGAGGAACAGTCAGCGGAAGCTCAGGAACACGGGGGCACGGGGGGCCCTGGGCAGGTGGCAGACGGGTGCGACAGAGGCAGCAGCGGACGGGCTGATGGGTGCACAGTCGGCTCCCAGAGCAAACGTCACAGGCCTTTGCCAAGTTGCAGGAAGAGGAGGGAGGACGCCCAGCGGCACCAGTGCTGTAAGCCAGCCTGGATTTACCGCCAGTCAGTGTGATCCGACTTCGGCTTGTTAAAGACAAGCCAGAGGATCTTGTGCAATAAAAAAGACTTGGCGCATCTAACTCAGGACTACACTCTTAAAAATAAAGTGCACGCTACCACTTCCAGGGATGCACTTGGCTGTGAACTCAAGATGCATCTGTACCTCCAGAGACCCCTTTCCGTGGCCAACGCTTCTCCCAGCTCCCGGGGCTGTAAGGGCTTTCACGCCATCGCCATTCTCTCAGGGTTCTGACCTGTGTCATATGCCAGAGCCTGCCTGGCCCAACTGGTGAACACACAGAGGCAAACAGTGGCCCCCCTGCTTCCTCCCCGAGCTGGCGGTGCCTGGCAGCAACGCCGACAGAGCTGCGGATTAACCGTTAACCGATTAAGCGGGGTGGGAGTGGGAGGTGTAGGAGTCCCCTACACACCCACCTGAGGATGCCGGAATCCAACTTAACGGGGCTGACAAAACCATGGCTGCAGGTGTAGCCACTGGTAAGGAAAACAACACTTCTCCACATCTAGAAACTTCTAATCTCTCTGTAGCCAAAGAGAGAGCCTGACAAACACCTATGAAGAAGCCAGGATGAAGGTAAACAAATGCCACAATACCTCGCGGTTCATAAAAGTGATGGGGGATTTCAGCCGCACGGGATCCAGTGCCAGAACCGCTGGTCAAACCGCATTTTGAGAACATTCCATCTCTCTTCCACCCTCTACACTTTATCCTACTTTTCATGAGAAAACACTGAATGAAGGGAAACGAATTAGGGTGGAAGGGGCTAACAATTATGGCACGCCTACTTTGTGCGGGGCGATTGATGAGGTATCTTACTTATATTCACGAAACCCTTAAACAGCACGAAATGGGAACAGTTAACTGAGGTTCAGAAAAGTCAGATAACCTCCCCACGGTCCCAGAGCTGGTAAATGCAGGAGCCAGGGTACAAGACACACGTGTGGGTCTCGAAACCACTGGGGAGTTTTGCCTACACATCGGTCTCTCCCTTGCTACCCTCAGAGGGAAACAGAAATATCGGCTCTGGAGACCTGAGCACACATTCATCTTTCAGGGCATCCACTTTATTGCGTAGTTTTACACGTTTGAAAATAAAACACAGGAAACCTACAATTTGGGAGAATGTGGTCATTGATGGTTTTTAGGAAATAACATTCGTGCAGCCTTTGTAAACAAATCTGCATCGACATTCCTTTCAGAAATCTGTAGTTAGAAAACTGGTCCTTGTATAATCAAACTTTAAGAAATGTTGGTTTTTAGATATGTGTGATCTTGCACAGAAAGAACCACATTTCCTCTTCATAACCAGAAGCATCCTGGCAAAATTAAACCGAACATTGACAGGTTTGGGCTCAGTTCTTGATTTTCTTGGGTTTTATGGCATCTTCTTTCTGATTTGGGTTAATAAGTCCAAAATCACCCCACAGTGACCTTGAGCTGGCAGCCAGCGGATGAGGCAGTGGGAGGGCTGAAATGTACGCTTGGCAGATGGAGAACTGGTCAGCAGAGCCCAGGACCACGGCAGCTGGCCACATCCTTGCTGGGTGGCCACATCACTCATGATCTCCCTCCAGGCACCCCTGTCCCTCGCCTCATAATTCTCCCTTTACCTACACCTCTCATCCCCTCCTAAAACCACCCCCGTTCTTCAAGGCCTCAGCCCTGTGTCAACACCTTCTGGGAAATTTCTGCATCGCTGGGTGTAGCAGTCAGTGTGCTAATAGCACTGAAACATTATTCTCCAGTTGTTGAAATACTGAAGTCCTTCCCCACAGGTTGGTATAAACAGAGCTGCCCCAAACACCAAAACTTGCCCCCCATATTCTACCTTTACCACGGTGGCCCCAGCTCCTAGCCGGGACCTCTGGGCCCTCCCCAGCAAGCAAAGGACCCCCAGGAAGCCGCTGTATGGCTGAGTGGTCTGTAGGCACACACAGGGTGCCCCCAATGGACACGTTCCCCACCTCCCATCATTGTTCAAGCCCTGTGTTGTGTGACCGGCTTATATGCCCCTTCGTTGCCTCTCTCTATATGTTAGAAAGTCACTGAGAGCAACGGCTGGACCTTTCAGTCTGTCGTTGTATCTCCACAGCACCCAGAGCAGTGTCTTCCACAGAAAATATACCCAACACGCTTGCTGGATAAGTATTTTGAAGATGCATCAACTGCCCTCATCATCATCTGAGGTCTCGTGCCTAGAAGGCACCAGGGAGGTTTGCGAGCGCCCTCTGCTTAGGAATCAGAATTCTATTCTCCTCTGCACCTCGATGTACGCAGACATGCGACAGGAACTCAATCTATTTTCAGGCAGAGCTGTGATGGATCCCCTAAATAATTGTTAACTAAACGGAAACGTGAGGTCTGAGGCTAAACGTCATGCTGTGGGTGGCAGGCAGCCTCCATGCTGGCCCCAGCGGTCCTCTCCGATTGGTACCTCCCTGCTTCCTGGAGTATGGGGTGGGCTCCTCAACTCATCTCCAACAAATGGAATATAGCAGAAGTTTCAGGTGCAATATGGCTGTGGCTCCTGCTTCAGGTGCTTTTTCTCCCACTCACTCTTGCATCGCTCCCCGTGGGGATCAGCTGACACCTGAGCAGAGGCCCAGGCGCGAGAATCAGGCTGGCAACAAACGGGGGTGAGCCTGGAGGCAGATCACTGCGCGGCCAGCCTTCAGATGAGACCACCATCCAGCCTCGGAGGGACCCCTGCCAGGACCCCCGCGGAGCTGAGCTTTGATCTCAGACCACACAACCGGTGATAACTCGAGTTTGTTTTGAGCCACTACGTTTGGGGCTTGTCACCTGCCGTAGATAACTAACACATAGGGCTTCTTTAAAGACCCAAAGAGAACATCCCAGTTGGCCTCCGGGGTAACTGCCAAGCCACACGTACCCAGCAGATTAAAATGGACGAGAACAGCTGCTGTTACGGAGTGCTTACCAGGCCCTGACACGGCTCAAAGACCCAACAAACGTGATCTTAGGCAACCTTTCACTGTGAAGGAGGACATGCGTATTTTACTGGGACAGAGAGAAAAGTAAACAGACTCGAAGCTTCGGAAGCCGTGACCCTTTGCATTGCACGCCTTGGCCTGTCCACTGGTCACACTCACCCCAAGGAGGAATGAATCAGTGAATCCCTTAAAGACCATAACCAGAGCCTCTGGTGCCTGGCCCATGCCCGGCAAGGCCAGCTCCGAGGGAACCAGAGCCTGGGGAACAGGCCACCAGAATGACCACACAGGGTAAAAGCTTATAAAAGACTAAAAACCCTCCCCCTTTTTTCTTTTTAAAAGAATCCCATTACTTTCTCCGCAAATCCAATTTCACATTTAATAACCCTCCTCTCAAGGATTTCTGCAAATTTCACTTGCTTCAATTTCAACTCACTTCCTCTTGGGTTGTTACATGTTAAGATGAAAAATGCCCCGTCAGGAACCTTCTCTATAACTCTTCCTCTCTAAAAAAACAAACTCCTCAGACTCCAGAAGGATCTCAACATCATGTGTTACTTAAAAAAAAGAGATGGGGGCTTCCCTGGTGGCGCAGTGGTTAAGAATCCGCCTGCCAATGCAGGGGACATGGGTTCGAGCCCTGGTCCAGGAAGATCCCACATGCTGCAGAGCAACTAAGCCCGTGCACTACAACTACTGAGCCCATGTGCCACAACTACTGAGCCTGCGCTCTAGAGCCCGCGAGCCACAACTACTGAGCCCACGTGCCACAACTACTGAAGCCCGTGCACCTAGAGCCTGTGCTCCGCAACAAGAGAAGCCACCGCGATGAGAAGCCCACGCACCACAACGAAGAGTAGCCCCCGCTCGCTGCAACTAGAGAAAGCCCGCACCCAGCAACGAAGACCCGACGCAGCCAAAAATAATAAATAAATAAGTAAATAAATAAATAAACAAAAGAGATGAATCAGCTGAGTTTTTTGAAGGTCAATTAAGACAAAAAGTACTGCTAAACAAGTCATATAACAAGATGCTCCTTGGTTCCTTTCAAGGGTAGTAGGAATGGATGGGCTGCTTTAGGAAGGGGTCAGGCAGCTCCCCTGGCCTCACACCCTCCAGGTAAACCTCAGGTGCTCCAGGAGACACACGTGGGTGGTAAATCACGCCCTGCCACGTAGGGAGAACATCCCCCTCCGTGAGAACACAGTCTGGAGCTTCCGCCTGAGCTGGATCAACCCCACAAGGTCACGACGCCCTCTCCCTTCCCTCCCAGTGCCTCTGCCAGCTCACAGCTGAATCAGAATGTGCACAGACGGCCACGGCCCCAGCACCGGCTGCTTCCCCAGTGCTGGGGGGTAGGGAGCTCGGTGCTCACCAGCTGCCCCCTCCCCACTGTCCCTCCACTGCTGGAGGGAACTTGGGGGCCAGACAATCTGGCGGCGCCCTGAGCAGGGCTACCCAGGCTCCAGTGAGAAGGGGAGCGGTGTCTTCCTAAGGTGGTGAGACCTGCCCACCCCCCGCTGGGTGGAGTTCCTAAAACTCCAGACCAAGAGGCAAGGCTCATGCCCTTGCACACGCCATTAGTTGTTTGGTTTTTAAGAGTAAGAAATGAAATCCAATAGCTACGGTACTCATCAAGGCAGTCAAGGCTGGAGACGAGCAGTCCCTGCACCGTTGGTGGGTGGCCATTCTGCTTAAGAACTTTCGTGCCTCTGCACCCTCGTGTGCCGAGTTGTAAAGTGACTGGCGTTTCAGAGCCTCAGCCTGTAAAATGCTAAAGGATGCTGACTCATCAGTCCACGAAAGCCTCCCCCGCTCAGTCCCGGGTCTCCGGTCCAGGCCCAGGTCCCCCCTCCCTGTTTGTGCCCCTGCTTCCTTGGTCCCGTTGCTCCATCCCTGACCCCATGGTGGTACTGAGGGTTTTCTTTCCTCAGAACGAGCCCCGCACAGACCGGGGGCAGGGACTGTGGCAGGACTGGAAACTCGGTCCCTCCAGCCATCATCCTGGTCATTCTCTGACACAAGGCAGCTTTTCCTCTCGACACCCTCCAGGAGGAAAGAACAGCAACTCGGAAATCAGTTACTAGTTCCTATCCTGGGGCAAATTCTTCACCCAAACTGAGGCTCTGGCCGTTTATCTATAAAAAGTAAACAACAACCATACCTTAGAGATTGAAAACAGCACAAATAAGGTGAACGACGCGCATGGAAGAAGCCCGTGGTCACAAAGCCGCCAGGGGGACCACGGCCACTGGAAAGTGCCTCTAAGTCCAGCACGCTTTCTGTTGCCCCAAATCACACGTTTCACATCCTGAGCATGAACACACGCAAGCTGCCTGCGAAGCCCAGAAAATCAGCAGCTGCCCCCAAAGTACGCTTGCAGAACCAGCGTTCCAGGAAGCCGAGCTTGTAGGCAGCGTTAGCACCAGTTCCGGGCAGGGTGCAAGGACACCCCGTACGCTTTCTCCCGTAGGGGAAGAAAGATCTGGCCGCCAATCATCTGTATCCACGATGGGGTTCGGATCATGACATTTTCCTCTCCTCTCAGCGACAATAAAGCCACAGGGGCTTCCCTGGTGGCGCAGTGGTTGGGAGTCCGCCTGCCGATGCAGGGGACGTGGGTTCGTGCCCCGGTCCAGGAGGATCCCACGTGCCGCGGAGCGGCTGGGCCCGTGAGCCGTGGCCGCTGAGCCTGCGCGTCCGGAGCCTGTGCTCTGCAACGGGAGAGGCCACGACAGTGAGAGGCCCGCGTACCACATACATACATACATACATACATACATACATACATACATACATACATAAATAAGTAAATAAAATAAAGCCACAGAACTGTAGCTAAGATCTCTGTCCGAGGCGTCTATGACAGAGAAAGGTAAATAATAGAATTTCTGGTTTTGTTCCTGAAAATATGTTTGAACACACACACACACACACACACACACACACACGTGTGCCTGACATCACGTCAGTACTGGAAGAACAAATAGGAAAGCAAAGGAGAAAACTGTTGGCAGGGCGGCCTGTCCATTCCTAGAAATCCTTTCAGTGCACTCACCCCCAGGCATTCCAGTTTTCTAGAAGTCTTAAGGTAGCAACAGTGATTTAACACACTGTTTCCATCTCTTGAAAAACTGTTAACGATCTTAGCTGCCTTTTGATAGTTTAACTGTACAACGACCATCATTTGTCCTAAAGACATTATTGGGACCTGTTTCTAAGCATATTTCCTTCTCTCACCTTTGGCCCCAAATTTTTAAAAAATGTTTAGGACTTCCCTGGTGGCGCAGTGGTTGAGAATCCACCTGCCAGTGCAGGGGACACAGGTTCGAGGATCCCCTGGTCTAGGAGGATCCCACGTGCCACGAGCAACTGGGCCTGTGCACCACAGCTACTAAGCCTGCGCTCTAGAGCCTGCGAGCCACAACTACTGAACCCATGCGCCACAACTGCGGAAGCCCGCATGCCTGGAGCCCATGCTCCACAACAAGAGAAGCCACCGCAATGAGAAGCCCGCGAACCGCAACGAAGAGCAGCCCCCACTCGCCACAACTAGAGAAAGCCCGTGCGCAGCAACGAAGACCCAACGCAGCCAAAATAAATAAATGAATAATTTTTTTTTAAATGTTTAAAAACGCAAATACAAAATGTGTCCCAAGGCTATTTAGTCTCTCTTAGCCAAGGCTCTTCCCAACAGGCAGAGGCCAGCAGGACCCAAAGTTCCGTTTCCAACTCTGGGACTCCCAGGCACGTCCGGGACTGGACACACTGAGACCATCCCCAGGGAATCCGACCCAGGACTCTTGTCACATCTACTCTGCCTGGTCTTCAAACTCTTGCCTTCTACACACTATGATTCTGTCTACATGGGCCACCAAAAGCAAGTGCGACGTGGGAGGGCCCCGTCTGTCTGCGGGGGATTGTCCCTGGGGGCAACACAGGATCCCCAAGTTCCGGTGCGAGTGGTCTCCGACTTTCCCAGCCGCGGGCTGGTCCACACCTGAGCCCGAGGACTTCGGTACTTGCTCCGGGCTCAACCATCACAGCTCAATGTGTTAACCATGACAAAAGTCAACTGGGTAGGCCCAGTCCCAAAGGTATGCAAGAAGTCAAACTAGTTGGAGAAAAACAGGATTTTGTATTTATTCTGAATCCTGCAGGTCAAGCGCTGTCACCTGGGCACTCAGCTTTCTCACGTCCATGAGGATGAACATTCAGAGGTGAATTCTGCCCATCAGCCAGGGAGGGAGTAGAGCACAGAAATTAAGAATACGAAGCTGGACAAGTTCAAATGCAAATCTGCGTAACAGCTGTGTGACCCCTAGCAGGGTATTTAACCGCAGCTTTTCAAAAAGGTCAGGTGCCAGTTCCTGACTCCCAAATTTCTGTAAAGATTAAATACATTAATCGCACGTCAAATGCCCAGCGCATCATAACTGCTGAGTAAAGATGATCCTTACTCATAAGCAGATGTTCACTTGATTCTGAGCAAGGAGGAAAAGCAGTTGGTTAAGAACATTTCAACAAGTCTGTTGATGCTGCTGCCGAGAGCGAAAAGACAAGTTACAGGGTTCAAGGAGAGAGACGTGTGAGGTGGGAAATGCACGTCCGACTTACCCCTAAGACCCCGAAGCGCTCGGCCAGGCTCCAACCGCAGAGAAAGTCGATCTCAAACTTGTGGTTCAGAACAACGATGGCGTTTTCCTTCCCGTACTTGGGGTAGGCCCGGGGGTCCGTGTGGATGATGCACTCCGTGCCCGACCACCATTCCAGCAGCATCACCAGCTCTGGAACAAACCACCACAACAGACGAACCTTTATTTCACGCACCCTCTGTGACCAGGGGTCTGGTCTGCTGGGCCAGGTGGCAGCAAGGCTCTGCCGCCCTGGCTGGAACGGAAAGCAACTCTGAGGGGTCAGGCTCTGGATCATTTCAGCCCAGACCCCAGTTCTTGAAGGGGTTTCGAAGCAGAAGGAAAAAAAGATCAAGAAAATTCCACGAGTCTCCAGGGGAGGAGAGAAAGCTTCGAGAAGGCAAACGACTTGCATTCCCTGATTAAGTACCTTGGGAAAAAATAAATCAGAAAGCCTGAATCCATCAAGAATCCACGCCCTTGTGTTTTCAGAGCCCTGAAAGGCAGTGTGAGGTGATGTACAGAATTCTTAATGTCCTTGGAAATGACTAATTGGGATACTTATAAACGCCATCAAAGAACACTAAATACCCAATTTTTCTCTCCCATTTACGACACTGGAGTGCACCAGGAATAATCCAGCACTGCGGTGAAACACCAGCACCTGAAGGGCAAGGATAAATTAGGTCCATTACCTTGCGGGCCTCAACGTAACTATTAAAACACTCCTGTAGGAGCTTGTGAAAAAGAAAAGCCCTTTTTGGGGCAACAATGACCAACTTGCCTTTATTCTTCAGTGATACCTCTAATCTAGGTCACCAATACCCAACCCACTGGCCTCAGGACAAACCTTTATGGTACAAGTTGTCCAGAAAAACAGCCGAAACTTGGTGATTAGAACGACAGCTATAGAGTGACTTTAAAAAGGAATTTTAGGGCTAAGCCTGTTCAGCAGACGGGTGGGTAGGTGGGTGAGCCCTCTGCAAAGGACACGCCCCTTTTTATCACCACTTAGAGGGGTGCATGTTAGGCAGAGGACTCACTCATCACCCGCCCCTACACACACGCACACAGCCCAGCAGGTGTGGTCTCGACTCCAGCCAAGTCTCATTTGTGAAAGGCTTGGGCGGCTGCCCTTGGAAACCTCTCTCCTTGAGGCTGGAGACTGGTGCTTAGGTACTGGAGCCAGAACTCTCTAGAAGGCACTACAGTCTAGTTTCTAAACACGAGCACTGTGGGGCTTTGGATAGATGAACCGCATGGCACTGCAGCCTCCTAATCTTTGGAGGGGCGGCCTCATTGGCTTTTGTGAGAAGCAATGGGCATGACATGTAACAGGCACTCTGTGCAAAGTACATGCCAAGCTCCCAACAAACCCAGGCTTCACCATCTACCAGGGTCATCAGAACCAAACCAAAACACACCCCTTACTTGACACTGAAGAGTCTGCCTATTCCTAGGAGTTGAGAAAACGCTAAGCCCCCAGGCAGCTGTCCCACGGGCGACGACACTGGTGGGACCTAGAGGTGGCCATCAGGGAGGGGAGGGGCGCAGGGCCGCCTGGCTGGCGGGACAGTTCCCACCGTGTGGAAAGATGCCTTCTACTGCGGCACTGATTTGTTCCGAGATGGGCGGGCAGTACCCACCTGCCCCATTACTGGTCACGAAGCCCAGAGAAGCCCTAAGCAGAGCCGCACGGAAGCAGCGAGATCAGGCTGAACTGGTGCTCCCTGTGACTCATCCTGCAAACACCTCCTGAATGCCTCTCTGTGCCCCGCTGCTCCCTGCCCAGGGCAGGCCGGGCCCCCCTTCCACTTTCCCCAGTGCCCTTCATGGCACTTATCACAGCTTGTGTCACAATGAGATGACACCCAGGCCCCTACTGACCACAGGCCCCACCAGGCACAGACCACCTTGCTTGTTTCACCCTAACCCCAGCCCTCACTCCAGAACCCAGCACCGTGCCGGCGCATCTACGCTTCCAACAAACGCTGGTGACCTGATGTGTGCAAGCAGGATGTGAGGGGCTGGAGGTGCAGTAGCAAACCCACAGCTGTTCCCAGGCTCCCACCCTCCTAGAGCCTGCAGCCCAGAGGGAAGGCAATCGCGCCCTCAAGAGGTGGTGTGACCAGGAGAGCAGAGGCTCTTCACAGGATGGACGGCTGCTGAATATCATGCTCATGGATTTGGGGCCAGACCCAGTCAGGCTCCAGTCCTGTGGATGCCACGCAACGGTTGTAAGACTTCTGGTCTGTTTCTCAATGTCCCCTAAATCTCAGCATCCTCGTCTGTGAATAAAGATAGGAAAAGCAGGGCTTCCCTGGTGGCGCAGTGGTTGAGAGTCTGCCTGCCGATGCAGGGGACACGGGTTCGTGCCCCGGTCCGGGAGGATCCCGCGTGCCGCGGAGCGGCTGGGCCCGTGAGCCGTGGCCGCTGAGCCTGCGCGTCCGGAGCCTGTGCTCCGCAACGGGAGAGGCCGCAACAGTGAGAGGTCCGCGTACCGCAAAAAAACAAAAAAGAAAAGGAGAAGCTTCTAGAGATGCTGTGGGTATTAAATCAGATCATGTAGTCAAGGCACCTAGCATGATGCTGCACATAGTAGGGGATCAGTAAGCTTCTTACTACTATTATACACACTAATTCTGTAGCAGTCCTGGCTCTGTGACCAGGGGTGAGAGAGAGAGAGAGTGTTACAGCGGCTTCAGCACCAGAGTAAGCAGTTCTGATTTACGATTTCACAATAAAGGCAATGAGAAGTCATTGGAGCATTTTTAAAGAGGCCACAGCAGCACCTAATTTGCATTTTGAAATGGTCACTCTGGCTGAAGTGGGAACAGATCAGGAGCAGGGAGGCCCGTCAGGGGATGACTGCAGCAGCCCAGTGAGAGGTGATGGCAGCAGGACCAGGTGGTGACAGTGCAGAGAGGCCTGATTTCTCCCTCATCTCAACAGGCTGTTAGCTACACAAGTGAACACTGAATCTCACTGGATAAAAGAGTTTTCTTCCCTTTTTTCCCCCTTTTTTTTTCACCAAGGGTTTCTTTTTTTTCCTAATTCACAAGCAGTATTTACATTTATAATCACAATGTAAAACAGTTCAATTAATCCAGAAGTATTCAGAGGAAAACGTGTAATTCCCCTTGATGGCCCTGCAGCGTGCCCATCAGAATCCTCTTGCTTGTTTGTTTCCAGTTAAGGGACCACAGGGGACACTCTTGGGAGGTCTGACGGGTTTTGCAGGTCACACGCATCGCGGCTGATGTGCTGATTCACCTCCTCGGTATGAAGCAGAAGCTAGACCTGCAACAGCTCCAGCCCCTCCAGCCCCTCTGACTCCTGGGCCTGGCTGTCCGGCTGCTGCAGGACCCCAGGCCACCCAGGTCACCCACGTCATCCACGCCAGGTGCAGCAGGAACCCACAGAGGTTTTGGTGTGTCCTCACGGGGCTGCAGATACTGCTTTGGGAGGTCCTGACCCCTTAATCATCCATCGATTTACATCCATCACCCCTTCCTGATGACTCTCCCTGGGACTTCAAGCTCCAGCAGGAGCTGCAGAGACGAGAGCCCTCCCGGGCCAGCCAAAACAGCCCCATACACGACGAAGGGCCGCTCCCTTTACAGGTGTGTGCGTCTGCCAGCAGCTCTGCTCCTCTGGGTGAACTCTGCGGGGCACGTCCTCTGCCCATGCCCCACCCTCCCCCAATCCCAGCTCCCTTCTCCAGGGTTAGCCATTAGGAACAGCTTGGAGAGTGGCCTTCTCGTCCTGTTTGTCGGAGTTCATACACACACACACACACACACACACACACACACACACACACACACACGTATTTTCCCCCCATGAATGGGTTCATACCTCATCAATATTTGAAAGCATATACATATAGCTATTTTCTCCAAATGGTGTATTTTGGGCTCTCTCCATGTCAATACAGATACACAGAAGTATCCGCAGTTACCGGGCTCTGGCCATGGGCCACAGCCTAGGCCACATGGTATTGCATTAAATCCTCACATTAACCCTGTGAGAGGCACGATGATTGTCCCCATTTTAAGGATGAAGAAATAGAGGCACAGGGATATCTCTCATTCTACGAAATTGCCATTTTCTAGGTCAAAAATAGCCAGAATGGCAATTTCATGAGGGGTAACTAGCTGCGTGGCAGTTCCTGCTACGGTTATAGGATGATTTATTCAGCCATTCTGCCATCGATTAGCACTTTTTCCCCTTGTTTTTTATTGTTACAAATACTGTGGTAAACATTCTTGAAAATGCATGTTTAAAAAAAATTGTGAAACTTTTTCTCCAATATAGGTATACCAAAAACTAGAATTATGGATTGAAGAGTATGCATACTTTACTATTTAAATTGCCTTCCGAAAAGCTCTAAATGGAAATGTCAGTATTTGTTCAAAGCAGAAGCTAGAGCGGAGGTAGGGGATACAGGAGGCAAAGGGAGGGGCTGCCGCACACAGACGTGAAATCCTAGTTCAAGAGGGAGGACCTCTGGGCCTCAGGGTCACATGGCCTCATCACCGAAAGGAGCTCCTGCCTCGTCCCTCCCCTGCCCTCCCCTCCCGAGGCCCTGATAGGAGCTGACACCTCATATCATCACGGTCCTCCCGCCCACCGCGATCTCAACCTGTCCATTAATCCCTGGGCCTCATAGGAGGGAGGGGACACCCTGCTCACCCCATTCTCGCCAGAGGTGTGGGCTGAGCCAGCAGGGCCCTGATGGCTGTCAAACACTCGTTACAGACGAGATCTGCGGCCAAGGTTTCTTCCGTATAACACAGCAATTTTGAAGCCTCTTGTCCCATTTAAAGATGTTCAGTTTGCTAGATTTTGCAGTCTTTATTTTTGCTACTCCCCGAGGGCAGGGTGGCCGGAGGCGCTGGCGGGAGCCCAGCGCAGGCATCTTCCCGAAGCTCAGCCACCTCCGGACCCTGCGATCTGGGGCCATGCCTGGGGCTCTGGCCAGTTACTGCCGCCTGTTTTGCAAACTCCACTTGGAGACAGGTGGGGCCAGTGAGGTAATGGCCAGGGAGGGGTGTGAAGCACAGGAAGTGACTGTAAAATCCCAATCTGCTGCCTCCAATTTCAGGGGCTGATGGAAGGACCAAACCCAGGGGGCTGTAAGGGCACACGGTCTGAAGGACAGATTTGTTTTTGTTCTATTTGCTATTGCACTGTGCAGCTCGATTACAGATAGGAAAAAAGAAGTAGATGGACAAAAGGGAAAGTGGGGGAGAGGGGAGAGGCACCTGGTTCATATTTGTAAAGGAGGAGGAAATGGTAACAACTAACATTCGCTGAGTCAGCTCACACATCACTGTCCCCATTTCACAGCTGACGGCATGGAAACACTGAGGCCAGGGAGCCGGTCCAGCTCCCACCGCTAGGAGGTGGGAGTGCTGGGCCCTAAACCCAGACAGGGGGATTTAGAGGGTCCACGAGGACACCAAAAGCCATGATTATATGGCGGAGGGGAGAGAAAGAGCATTTAGGGAGGGAAGAGATCAGAGGATGTTCAGAGTACAAGGGTCACACCCTTGACCTTGGGCAGCCCTTCTCTGCAGGAGGAAGATGCCCAAATCAAAGGCTGCTGTGAAGGTTAAATATGCTAAAGTGATTAAAGCATGTAACGCTTGCCCGCCCTAGAACCCGTGCTTTTCTTCCCCTGAATACTATGACCACCAAGGATAGTCCAGCAATAACGACAGAAGAAATAATGAAGGGACAGAGAGAACAGCCAGGAAAGAACAAGCAGCACATGGGCGGGTGCCGACTTCTGGGCGGCCCTGCTGTCACCCCCAGATGTCCCTGTCCTCAGCTCTGATGTCCCTCCTTTCACTGCAGTCCAGATGCTGAGCAGCTGTGAGACCCGGCTCCTTCTGTGCTGGATCCCAGGGGTCGACATGCGCCCTGGACACCCAACGATCCCCCAAACCCACAGCCGAATCCCCCGCGGCCCACGTGGGTGGAGGGGTGAGGGCTCCCTCCTTTTCCACCAAACCTCTCCCCCAGCCTCCTGCTCGCACCTGCCGCGAATGACATTTCTCTCCTCTCTCCAGGCCTTTCTGGAGGAAGTGCCGAGAATTCTAATAACACAGGGAGGCAAAGTTCCTGCAGAAAAGGCTCGAAATCCAGACTGTTGATCAGAGCTCACTGTTCAAACAGCCAGAATCCCCCGCGTTGCAGATGCGGGGGACAGGTGACCAAGGAAAATGGTATTTTTATAATCAACTTTATCTAACTTTAATAATTACATAATCACATGCGTAATTATGTGTAATCTATAAGCTAAGTATCTATAATTATGTACTCATAATAGTTTTTTTAATAATTTAGCTGATAATAACTTAGGTTAAACATGAAACCTCTCTACCTCAAAAGCTTCCAAAATGCAAACTCGAAGAAAGTTTCTGGGGGGTTTGACGTGAGACCCGCCCCCTCCTACACCCCGGGGGAGGAACACGCCCTGCCCTGGCCTTGGTTTCTGCACTCTCTGGGCCATGTTCAAAAGTGGGGATAAAAACATGAACTTGAACGGTTAGTGGGAGCTGAGTCAACAGGGAGGTTTGGGGCCAGCTCTGACCTCGCCAGCCCTGAAAAGAGGATGGAGTTCAATAAGCAAACGCACTTTCACACTATGGCGCTCGATACAGAATCCGGGACTTCTGATGCGAGACCAGCTGCCGACTGGTCCCTGTCTGCCTACCAGGTCTATTGTGGAGCCTCCCAGCCCTACCAACCGACTCACAGCCCCATCACCGGCTCCAAACGCAGGTGAAGTCATTCCTCCCTGCCTAGCTATACCCCGTGGACCGTGCTCATCACTTCCTCTCTTTTCCTCATGTCTGTCTTCCCTACCTCGCCTTACCCATCCTTCCAGGCTCAACACATGCCCATATTTCCACGAAACTGCAGGTCCCAGGCCACCCAGACTCAGGGCTTCCTAACTTCCCGCCTCTATCTGTGCTCCACGCAGTTGGGCACTTACTTGTATTTTGTTCTGAATTATTTCTAGTTAATTCCCCAGCATATACCTTTTGGCCACAACCAGATTTCAGTACTTTCTTTCCATGACACTGAACTAGGGACCTAATTGTACTTGCAACATTTCAATCCACATCCCAGGCATCCAAGCAGCTGCTTTTCCCACTTAGGTGCCCAGGTCATTGAATGACGCTGAGGCGAGAAGCCTATAAACAGATGCACAGTATATCTATAGGGCTATTAACATTTCATAGGATGATTAGAAAAACAATGCCTAAAAAGGCTCCTTAGAATGAAGGAAAGTTTGGGAAGCCCTGCAGGACCTCTCTGAGAGAGACGGATCTGCTACAAGCTGGCAACGCAAGAAACCATCTCGTCTGGACCTGCAGCATCTCCATCACGTCCTCCCAGGCCAGCGGAAGTGCCTGTTTCTATGCAGGCTTTGCCCTTAGCAGGGCATGGAGGGAATGGACTTGACCTGCTTGCTATGTTCTTGGAGCTCAAGTCTTAAAGAGTTAATGCTGCCACGTTGTAACCTTTCTGAGCCTTGAGACGGCAGGTCAGGGTGATGAGGGGCCGTGAAAACACTTGCCTGCTCCTATCCCGACGTACACCCTGCAGTGAAGGAGACAGGAGCCGGGTAACTGGCGCTGAGATAGAATTGGACTGAGAGCTGCCGGTATGAATGCTACAGGCATTTACATTATGCACAGGGAGAGGTAACATTAGGAACAGAAAAGCAGCTTTTTCCACTAAGTGGAGCCAATACTCGGCTGCCAATTACTGGGTCTCACTTTCAGGACCAGGCAAAACATCAAGAAGTATGACTGTCCTGAGTGATGTTTATAAAAGCCAGGTTGAAGCCCTTTGCTTCCCACCCTCAATCAAAACCCTGAGGTGGGAGGACAGGGAAAGGAAGGGTCTAGAACCCCACCTCCACCCCCCCCCCCACTCTGGTGCACCGATATTCTGGCTTCTCACAATTCCCTTCCAAGAGAGCAGCTCAGAAATCACTGAGCCCTGACGCCTGTGCCATCTGATTTCCAGTCCCTCCTTGTTCATCCAGTAATCAAATATCGGGGCAGTATGTCGGTAGATGCCAGGGGCTGGAGGGTAGGGGGGCGTTGGGGAGGGAGAATGGGGAGTTAGTGTTTAATGGGGACAGAGTTCAGTTTAGGAAGGTGAAAAATTGGGGAGATGGATGATGGTGAGAGTTGCACAACGACGTGAATGTACTTAGTGCCACTGAACTGTAGAGTTAAATACAGTTAAAGTAGTGTGTTTTATATTGTGACTTTTACCACAATAAAAAAAACATTAAAAATAAAATATCGAGGCAGAGTCCACCAGATGCCCAGCACCAGTGCAGGGGCCTGGACGTGGCAGTGAACAAACACACTCTAGCAGGGGAGACAGGCAGTAAAGAAGCAAACAGCACATAGATGTATATAACGTGGTAGCTGGACGGCTACAAGTGCTGTGAGGGCAACAGGAAGGGGAAGGGCTCGGGGACGGGGTCTGGGGGGAGGGCTGATCTTTCACACATGGCCCAGAGGATGCCTCCCAGAAGTCTCTGAAGTTTAGCATGAAGCTGACGTGATCTAATTGAAATGTGACCTGCTAGAAGGGAGCCCTTCCCAGATACGGGACTTGTTTTGTTCACGGGTGTGTTTCCAGGGCTGAGAGCTGGGGACCCACTGAGAGGGTGGCTTCGGCTGCTGCGTAGAGAATGACGTCAGCAGGCTCGGGTGGAGGCTGGCCACAGGGAGCGGGCTGCTGCACTCAGCCAGGAGAGGGGGGTCCTGGGCTCGGTGGTGGTGGTCGTGTGGAAGAGGGGTAAGGTTCAGGGTGATGCTGAAGGTGGGGAGCACAGGGCTGGCTGTCGGGCCGAATGTGGTAGAAGGGAAGGTTGAGGGGTGATTCTAAGATGTTTGCACTGAACGGCTGGGGACGCACCTGCTGTTGAGAGCTGGGATGCACTGGGAGGGAGGGGCAGGTGGCAGAGGGACTGGGCTTGGGTCGGGACGTGTGAGCCTAGTGCGGGGCCAGCATCCTGGCTCAGAGGAGGCGTACGGGGACCGGTTCTGCCCTGCCCTGGCCTCGCTCTGCCCCAGCCTTTGACCGTTCCTTCCCTGTCACCACTCCCCTTCTCTGTGGCCACTTCTATTTCTCTCCCAGACCCGGCCAATCATTCTCCTCACAACACCTTCCCACTCACTCGTCACCAGTGAGAGTTACCGGTCAGGCTCCCACCCCGCCCAGCCCTCGGCAAGGCGAGAAATCCGGCGTCATCATGCCTAGAGGCACCCGAAGCTTGGGAGTAGCAAGTACCAACAGCACCCAGATTTTGTTCTCTAGAATCCACTTCCCCACCGCCTTTCCCGTCCAGGGCACACTACCCACCACGAGGGAAAGCAGCAGTGCACAGATTGTTCTTGTGGACCCATCTGAACCTGGACCCACCCAGCATTTATGTGTAACTCCTAGTTTATCATCCAGGGAGGGAGGACCAGGGTAAACTCCACTCCAGTGAGCGCTCACACACACCCAGAAGGTGGGACACTCTACAGGTCAGGGGCGTTCTAAGCTAAGAAAGACTTAAAAACAAACAAATGCAATGTATGGACCCTATTGAAATCTGAACTTAACACTCCAAATGTTAAAAAACAAAAAACAAAAAGTTTGGAAACAACTGGAGAAATCTGAATATAGACAGTATTACATGATAACTAAAAAAAGTTACTAACTTTGACAGTTGTGATAACAATGTGCTTGTTTTTAAGATGTCCTTATTCTCTATAAAACACACCTCATGATAATTTGGGGTGGTAATTCATGACATAAAATATCTGGGATTCGCTTTATAAATTTTCAGCAATTGATCAATGAATAAGAATTCAGTATAACAAAGTATTTACAATATTTAAATCCAAGTGCTGTGAATATATGGGGAATCCTTCTGCTCTTTTCTTTACTCTTATGTGTATTTAAATGCTTCGTAAAAAGAAAGTGAAAGGAGGCAAGTTCCCTCTTTACTCAGAAGAGTGAGTCCAGGGTCAAAGGCAGCCCCCAGACACCTCAGTCCTGCCTCAACCACTCGCTGCCACGTCTCTAGGGGCAACTGTGGGAGAGACAAAGATGGAACCCCTAAGAATATACCCATGTGTAAAATGCAGACCAAGGCCACACGGGATTTCCATTTTTGAAATTTCTGAGATACAACTTGAAAATGCCTTACATCTCACTGCCACTCTATTAAGCAGTTAAAAGGTCTAAAGTCCCCAGAGTGTGAAGGTGTTCACTTCTCTGCTCTCTGCTCGCCATGTGGAGAAGTAAGAAATTCTCGGAAGCTGGCAGTGTTCCACTGTCCCCGCGGTCACCAGGTAAAGTCCAGGCCACAGAGGACTCAGGCCGCAGGGCTTGGATCCCTGAGCCCAGCCCTTCTCAGAGTGACTTTGAGGAACTGCAGCTCCCCCCGCCTCAGCATCCTGACGGCTAAGGTGGAGCCAGTGCCCACCGCGCAGGCTGTGCTGAGGCTCCTGTGTCAGTGCCCGGCGGTGACTCTGCTCTTTAACCATTACTGCCTTTGGGCGATGTCTCTGACCTTAGTCAAGTGAGCCGGTACTTAGCGCTTTCTCTGCCAGGTCTCAGCATCACAGGGGAGAGATGGCGCGCGTGTAAGCTGCCAGGCTCCTGCAGGACTCGACGTCAGTAACATCCATGGCAACGGGGAATTTTTCAACACACTGCAAAGGATCTGGCTGAGAGCAGACACTCAAGGGACCCCTACCCCTCTCCCCCCTCCAACCCTTCACACACCGACACCGCTCCTGTTGCTCTGGTCCAAATCCTAGTGCCCCTCAAGACACACGTCAAATGCCCTCCTTTGGAAAGCGGCCCCAGACCCCAAGTTCTGCAGGGTCCTTGCCTTCTCGCCTCATCGGTGCCTTCTACTTAGCGAGGGCGGGTACAGGCCTCAGGACTTGTTCACACTCTTGAGCTGTGACTGAAATGTGGGGTCATTCAAATTCCCAGAAGCTTCTGGAAGCTTAGATTTCTACTACCTCCATCCCCCTACGGTCCCAGTCAGAGTGGTCCGCCCAGGATTGCTTGCTAAGTGGTTTTAAGGAAAGAAAGACCTCTCGAAGCCAAGAGGTATGGAGGCCGTGGGCGTATTCTGCGGTGTTTCCCTTCCCATGTGCACAAGGATGTTACAACCTGGTGAAGCCTCGGGTCCAAATGTTCCACTTGAAGATGCAAGGCCTTTCCCTA
>NW_006785407.1:924492-936125 GCF_000442215.2 Lipotes vexillifer | reverse complement strand
TGTGCCACTGGCAAATGCCAGGCCTTTCCCTACGCCATGGAATGCAAGTTACCCTTCTGAGGCCAGGGTGTGCGCTACAGCTGTGTGGGCGAACACACACTCCACCAGTGAACCCGGAAATGATGTGTAAGATGGTTTTCTCAAAGTAAAACTGTAAAAACAAATACCAAGGCACAGACCAGAGATACGCAAGAGGAACCTTAAAGAGAACACATGGATTCCAGGCCACAACTCAGGCACCAGCTTTATTTCAAGACACGGGCACGTGGTGGAAAGAAGAAAAGCAACCGGAGGGCACACTGCTACTTTAGGAGGAAAGGCTGTGCCCCCCGCCAGGAGCAATGCCAGCCCGACACGCTTCTCACACTGCACGCGCAGTCCCTGGTGGGGTCACTGCACAGCCGCCCAGTGCGAAGTTACCCATCCACCTCCTGGATGTGACCCGAGCCCACATGCAGATCAGCCCTCGGGGCAAAAGTGTGTTGATCAGCAAATAGGAGCATATTCACTCCATCTCATTCCTCCACTGAGAGGCACATTATTACCTGCCTTCTAATTTTTATACCTCAGTGTTTCATAAGATTGCTTAGTATGAGTTCAGCAGAGCCTGATTAAAATAATAGTAGAGCAAATGCCTTAGCCTAAAAACCTGGGGCTCAGACTCTGGAATGTGGTACTCTTAAGGGTACAAGCAGCTTCGGGGGACTCTGTCCACCTCCCCGCTATGGCTTGGGGCTCCTCTACAAACAGCCATGGTGTATGCTGCCAAAATTTTAACTTATAGCAAACTCACAGGCCATCTGCTCACACCACTAGTGTCCCCTGCTATCCACTGCCTACTACGCCAGTCCATCAGTCCACCCGTCCCACCTGTTCCGTGTCTAGGGCCATCATCCCTTTTCCATTTTCACAGCTGTCTCCGTCATCCCTTGATGACCTTCTATCTGGTCTCTCTGCCTCCAGTGTCACCTGCTCCTCTCGTCCAGTCTGTGCCCAGTGCCAGCTTAACCCCGTCCGCACCCTCACTGAGTCCTCACCACCCACACAGGAACTGAGACTCCTTAACCAGGCCCTACTGCTTGGCGCACCCTCTTTCTGCCACGTACCTTGAGCTAAGGTCAAGTTGAACTACATGCTGCTCCCGGAACTAGCGAGATAGAACTCTGTGTACCTATCCTTGGCCTCTTGCCAAGCCCTTCTCTTGGCCGGAAAGGCCTTTCTTCTCCACAGAACTTCCAAACCTTACCTGTCTTCCAAGCTTCAGCTCAAACGAGATCTTGCCCATGGAGTTTCTCTTGACCACCCCTCAACCTCCATTAGAAGTAATCTGTCTTTCTTCTAAATCCCCCCTTAGGGACACTGTGCCGATGGCGCTTTGAAGTCAGACAGACCTGATCTGAATTCCCATTCCATCACTTACAAGCTCCATGACATGAGCACAATTCCTTAACCTCTCTGGCCTTCAGTTTTCTCTATAAAAAAGGAATAATAAAATATCACTCACAAAATTATTATGAACACTTAATGAGACTGATGTTTGACCAATGTCTGCGTAAGAACTACAGCCGACAGCGGTGCTGGGCAATCACCTTCCTTCCTTGGACCTTATGTTCTTTCTGACATGTTCAGTGCTGTTTGCTTTGGGTTGGCTTTCCTTCCACATGGACCATATAGTCCCTCGGGGAGTGTTTTGTCTCATCCAATTTGTTGTCATGCTGCCCACAGAATGCAGAATAGGACTGGCACAGATATCCACAAATATCTGTCATTTCACAGCTGGTGATGGCATGACTTGTAGCTAAGAGAAGCTTCACAAGGATCCCAATCATGTCAAGAATCAGTTAAGGATGGCAGAGTCCTCGGACCCATTTAAACACTTAAAAACAATTTTTTTAAAGCAACATTAAGAAATGACTAATCTCCTCAGGAACACTTTAAGCAGAGTTTAAAATCTACTGAAGATAAATACCTACTCTAAATGTTCATCCATTTAATGTCTTCTCTCACCTTCGCCTCATCGAAATATAGTGAGGCTTATGTTCATAATTCAGATTCATTACTCAGAGAAATACACATATTGTGATTTTTTAACAGGATAAAAAGAAATTGAGATGCTGAAATATACACAATTCACAAAATAAATTTTAGGGCCAGAAGCGTGAAAGAGACACTATGCCGGAATTGTTTCTTAAAAGCTTTTTCTCCACGTGAGACTTCGGTTCCTTCCCTCAGCCTAGGAGGCCATGGAGACTCTGCCCCTTTGGCCCTTCTCCAACACGGGACCAACTTCTTTGCCAGAGTAACTTTTCATTATTGCGGATAATGTGCAGATTGTTTACTCTTCCCTGACTTGTAATAAATGAGGTCACCAGAGAGTTCTGGATCTATCCTAATATCAGTTATTTCCCGAGGAACTTCTCGTGTTTCAGTAAGGTAATATTCTGTCCCTGTTAAAGGTTGCCAGATAGAATGCAAGGTGTCCAGTGAAATCTGAATATCAGATAAACTTCAAATTATTTTTTAGCACAAGTATGTCTCCTGCAATACTTGGTGAAAGATATACTAGCGCATGAGCCTTGCAATGTCTGGAACATAACTCACAATGAAAATTATTCGTTGTTTATCTGAAATTCTAATTGAACTGGAAGTCCTGAATTTTTATTTGCTGAATCTGGCAGTTGGAGTCCTTATCAACCCAGCAGTAACCATGGCAACAAGCACTGCTGGGCTCTAGGAACAAGCTGGAAACTAACGGTCAGCGTTGAACAGCCATCCATAGCCCCACGGGGCTCTCACCAGCACCACCTCGTACAACCTGAGCGGCCGTCTGGTGACATGGGCGTTTACTCCCCATTTGATAAATGACAAAATGGAAGCCACAGGGTTTTCCCAAGGTCACACAGATTTGGGGGAGCAGGGCCACTGCACCTGGTGGCTGCGACCTGGAATTCCCGGAAGCCGGTGGCACATTTCTGCCGTCCTGCGGTCTCATGAATATGCAGATCACGTGTTTCTGAGAATCTTAGCAATTTTCAAATAAGCCTGTGCTTCAATTATATCTCAGTCTAATTCTCCAAGGTCCCTGGGAAATCATTTTACTGGGGTTTGTCTGAGCTGTATCGAATAGAGTCGTGAAGCCAGTGAGTGGGCACAACAACCAGTTACTAAACCCTAATTGCTTGGCAGCCCTGGGAACACCAAGGCCAAGAATTACGAGGCTCTGCCATCTGTGAACTGTCCTAGGTAATCCCCATCCCGTCTCGTTACCAAGGCTAATTAACGCGGGCCGAGCCCAAGGCTGATGGGACGTCTCCAGCACCCAGAGCGCTTGCAAGGCAGCGAGAATGAGGGTAGGGTCACCCAGCCCAGGCTGACTGCTGGGGGGACAGTGGAAGGACATAAGTGAGATGGAGGTGGAAGTAAGGGAGAGGGGGAGTCAAGGATCCAGGGAGGAAGTGAGAACCAGTATCTACTGAGCAAATACTGGAGGCAGGCAGTGAGCCTGTCACCTACTGTAGCTCATTTATCTGACCCCAGAGTCACGTGGTAGGATTAGTATTACTCCATACTGATGCAGAGACTGAGGCTCAGAAAGTTCTAGTAACTTGCCCAGGGTCACAAAGAGAGTAAAGGTTTCTCTCTGGTTTGTGCAGCCCCAGGACCCAGGCCATTGGGGTCAGTGGGAGGGCCCAGCCTTGCACTGTCGCTCAACTTCCTTCTGTTTTACTCTTTCCATCACCCCTTATTCACCTACCATCCCCCCGCCACCTCACTGCCACCCCAGAAGAGGCCAAACAGGAACTGTGGTGCAGTTCTTTTGAATATTTGTTTTAGTTTCAATAAAGTGCTGTACTTGGGCAGACCCTGTGCTCTAGGCGACATTTTACCAGTTCTGAGATGCATACTGTTCTCACATTAACATGCCTGAAGTCGAGTGCATCTTACTATCCATGGTGTGCCGAGTTTAATTTCTTTTTCTTAGAGATGTATAAAATAAGGATGCACCTTACAATCAATGACATCTTAGAGTCTATGAAATACAGAAATTTAAAAAACAGGGTGACCTTATCAAGCTGGGTCTTAGATGGGATGTATCTTGTATGTGGCCATGTGTTTGGAAAGGGCCAGGGGTTGGGGGCTGGAAAGGAAGGATGAATAGGTGGAATACGTGGGATTTTTAGGGCAGGTAACTATTCCGTAAGACACTCTCACGGTGGATACATGATTCTGTCCATTGATCAAGACTCATAGAATGTACAACACAAAGAGGGAACCCTGTTGTAAACTATGGACCTTGAGAATATCAGTGTATCAACACTGGTTCATCAATTGTAAAAAGGGAACCACATTAGTGCAAGATGTTAAACTAGGGGAAACTGTGTGTGTGTGTGTGTGTGTGTGCGTGTGTGTGTGTGTGTGTGCTGAGGCAAGGGGTGGCCAGTGTATGGGAACTATCTGTATGTTCTGTACAATTTTTCTGGAACCCTAAAACTACTCATAAAAAATAAAGTTTATTAATTTTAAGAAAACACAAGAAGGTGAGTTGATCCTTTTATATTTCTTCCATTAAAAAATGTTACAGAAAACACAAAGTTTTGTTTTACGCTTCTGTCTTTGGCAGATTTTCAGCTAGTTTCAGTTACCTGTGACCCATCAATAGAGGAGTGACAGGAGTTTTACCTAGAAGAAAGTAAAATGAACTGCTATCAGACCCTCAGGTCTTAAGATAGTGTTCAAGGGAGTAGAAAGATCCCCGCTGGGCCTCAACCTCCGAACATCCCACTCTCACTCTCCAATCACGTGGAGGACAAAGGAAGATCAGCAATCTGCCTAGTCCCAAGAGGGCTGAAGGGAAGAGGAACGATTTAAACACCACCTGCAACACCCAGCTCTAAAGACAAGCAGAAAGGAAATTATTAGAAAAGTCAGTGGCTTTGGCTCACTGCCACCCTTGGTGTTCAAATCTCCCAAGCATCTCTCCACTGGTTTCTGAATCCTTTAAGAATACAATATTAAGGGACTTCCTTGGTGCTGCAGTGGTTAAGAATCCGCCTGCCAATGCAGGGGACACGGGTTTGAGCCCTGGTCCGGGAAGATCCCACATGCCACGGAGCAACTAAGCCTATGTGCCACAACTACTGAGCCTGCGCTCTGGAGCCCGCGAGCCACAACTACTGAGCCCACGAGCCACAACTACTGAAGCCCGCATGCCTAGAGCCCGTGCCCTGCGACAAGAGAAGCCACTGCAATGAGAAGCCCGCGCACTGCAACGAAGAGTAGCCCCCGCTCGCCGCAACTAGAGAAAGCCCACGCACAGCAACGAGGACCCAACGCAGCCAAAAATAATAAATAAATTTATTTATTTATTAAAAAGGAAGAATATAATATTAAGGAGGCTAACAATCAGATTCCAAATATAATGACACATTTACTAAGTGCTTATCATGGGCTCTGCATAGTGATGACGTATGCAGACAAGGATGCCAAGTAGCAGAAAGAAAATGGACCAAACATCTTAGATAAAAGTGGAGAGATGTTCCACTCCCAGCAGTTCCAATGGCTGATGAAGCTACAGCCAGACAAGAATAAAGATGTGTGTATTTTTTTCCCCACCTGTCATGGTCCTGGAGACATTGACTGAGTAATTAAGAACACAATCAAGGTTAAATGGCAGCCATTTGACTTTTGTAGATGGAGCTTTAAAATATCAATAACAAAGACTTTGTCAGATACAGTTTATATGAGCTGAGAGACGGCATCCATATCCATCCAGATGGTAAAGATGTGGTTGCACAAGATACGGTTAATGTGGACAAAATTAAACTGGAGGGACGTTACCGTTGCCTTAGTAAAGCTGCAACTCTGAAGTCAAGACAGACCGCGCTTGATTATTGACTCCGGTTTTTCTAGGTGATGACCTTTGACAAGTTGTTTAATTGTTTTTCTTTCAATCTTGAAGACAGAAATGGTGCTTTCAACTCTTAATTCACACCCCCCCCCCCCACTTTATGACAGAACTGTACAGTGTATGAGGACATGAATTGTTTTCCTTCCTGGATTTATAATCACTGTCCTATTTTGTGCATTTTATTTGTCCCACACTTTCTTTCTTCTCTCTCCTTTCTTGCCTTCTTTTGGAATAAGTATTTTAAATCATTTTCCTAGTGTAGAGGTTATACAGTCTTACTACCCTCTAAGTAGTTACCCTAAAATACTTTCCATGGATGGTCTGATACACTGGCCTGTCAGCAGGGAGCACCTCTCCTTACTTCTGGTTTCATGAGTAGAGACCTTTCTCTAGGGAAATGCCTGTCCTCCCAGCACGCCTTTACTCTCCTGCCCTGGAGGTAGAGTAGTTCACATGACTGGTGAGTTTGGGAAGGTTGAACGGACATTCTTGGCTTGGCCCTGCACCTCCTCCCCAGCTGTGCACCCTGCCCCTCCCCAGGAAGTGCTCTCTTGGACCTTAGGAGGCTGTCTGGGCTGCTTGGGTAAATCTCCCAATTTGGGGGTTCAGCCAGCAGGCGCATCTGGCTCTCACACCCAGCTGTAACAGGCTCTATCAGCGGTAAAGAAAATACTTTGGTCACCATCTTCCATGCCTTTGCTTAATTTCTCAAATTGTTCAGAAAAATAACCGAGAAGGGTACTATTCTTTGGGGCCCTCTGGGAGATGTCAGTATCATCTATGTCCAAAATTATTATCCAAAATTCCATATATTGTTTTCTAAAACAAATTCAATTTAATTTAACCACTTCAGAAACATTGTTCACAATTTAAAGCAGGTGTCCCGTTGAACTCCAAATCAAGTTGAGGGGTAACTCAAGACAAGAAATTGGCTACTGTTTTCAGGGTGAGTTTCCAGCTCTCTCTTTCCAATGGCAAGTCTTCCCAAATAAAGGGGAAAAAGGCAATTATTCAGAGGAGACAAGCACAGGAGGATAACAATGGAACTGGAAAAAAAACTGGATTATACACACTTTTTAAGCAAACATTTATTGTGTGGCGTGTCCTGCAATGAATACAGTCATTCGAAGCTTAAAGCCAACAAGGGATTTCATGATCCTTAGAATTGGCAGTTCGTGCAGTAGCCAGTCATCTTTAAAAGCCTAAAGTAGCTTCCTAGAGGGCACTTAATGTCATAGTTCACTCAGCACGTCTATAGTGTATGCAATAAAAGCATACTTAGTAGACCTTCATCAAGTAGTCAAGACTCCGAGGGAGAAAAGAAACCTTGAGAGATCTAACTCATCAGGCTGTGCCAGGCATCACTCATCTTCAACTACTCTGAACGGGAGAGAACTCTAGGAAAGCCATCCTTTATCTCAGATCCAAAACTACGTGCACAGATACTTTACACAGGGAAGCTTAACACTCCCCCGGGCTCGTGCTACACATGCTATTATCCTAACTCTCTTTGGCAGCTGCGGTGGCTGGTGGGCAGACCAACTCCCTCGGCTCAGGCGTTTAAGGCAAGTCTTGAACGTGAAAGTTCTCAAGGTCCACTCCAATCCTATTTCCTTCCAAAGCATTCTGATCTTGTTAAAGCTACCCCCAACTCTTGCACAGTGACCTGAGCATCTTCCTCTGTCTCACAGGTTTCATATTCATATGTTGCTGCACGTCTTGATATTCTAGAGCCCTTAAAGGTGTCAGAAGTTTAGGATGAACACTGCTTGATGGATACCACGAGCCACAAGAAAGAAAAATAATGTTGACCTCTTCCTTGAACGATTGGGTTCATCACCTTAGAGCACCCTCTTGCCAGGAGACTGGGAAATGCAGCAGTTGGGAACATGGCTAAGTTACATGTGGGATCCTGAATGTTGTACTTTTACCAACATTTAAAGCAACAGTAAGAAAAATTCAGGAACTGGAGAGTCTGGGAGGTGGGAGAAAAGCAGGAGAAAGGGTCTTGGAACTAGGAGAAGAGAATGTTTCAGAAAGAAAGAAGCAGGCAGTCAGTGCCAAATGCAACAGAGAAATCCCATCCAGTAGCATGTGACTGGGTTAACTCAGCGAGGAGCTGGACTGGGTGGGGGGCAACCTAGCAACTAGGTCTGAAGCCACAGAGTTAGGGTGAAGGCTAGACTGATGGGTCATCGTTCAATTTAATGTGTTTAATCCTGGAAACAAGGAGAAGAAAACGTGGAAGAATGAGTAGCAGCGTGATGGCCGGGAGAGTTACCTCAGGACAGATTCCTGAGCAAACATTCAAGGGGCACTCACTGGGTGGCCGCCACCATTCCAGGTGCTGGGAACTCAGTGAACAGGAGAAATAAATCTCTGTCCTCCCTGTAGATGAACGGAGGAGGCAATGACAGACAAGCAGACAGTGCTGTGTACTTTGTGGGAACCAGGAAATGGCAAAGGAGTCTGTGTGACTCTTTCAATGGGGTGATGAAAGCATCAGAGCTGGGAAGCCCTGTCTGCAGGATTTCAGTTTATCAGGGCTGGTCGAACATACGCAGACTTTACCTATATTCCCCCAAACCACCTTCCCAGACTCTGTTCCACGGAGCCCCGATGCAGTAACAAACTATTAGGTGATGCTAGCAAGTGTTTTGGGAGATTGGTCCTTTGGAGAAAATGACACCAACCAATCTCTTCACCTCTGGACGTCTCAGAACGTTTAGTGTACTGATGAGACTTTTCCGAGAGGGGCCCCAGCACCACACCTCCTGCCCCTACACACAGGGATATTAATAAGGATCTAGCCTTCCAGGAAACAGTCAGGGGCTCCCAATGAAGTAAGTGCACCTGCTTCTCTTTGTCCTTGACGCTCTTTCCGTGTAATCTTGGTAAACATTCTCAAAGTCTAAGCCTAGTCGGGCCCTCTTCTGGAAAATCTTCCACAATGGTGGCTCCCTTTTCCAACTCCCAATGCTCCCAAGGGCTGAGCCGGGCAAATCAGCACCAGGCTGGCTCCCCTCCTGCCTCAGGGACTGCGCTGCTCCTAACCAGAGCCGTCATCTTGTAGAAGCTTCTAGAAGGATGGGGGGCGGGGGAGGGAAGAGTCTCTGAAGGAGCCCTGCTGACCCAGCCCCTCCTCCTCCCAGTGAGGTCATGGCAGAGGCCACTGGGCCAGGAGGGTTAAGTGCCCATGGGCGTTCGAGTTCTGGGAATAAAACTGCTTATCTGGGCTTCAGAGGAAACGTCCCAATCAATAGATATTCACTGTTGATTGACTGAAATATGGTCTTGGCCTCACCATCAACAGCACTGATAAACTATGCACAGCATTTACGCACACTCCTCGGGGCTAGCAACTTGTTGGTTCTAGCTTAATATTTTCTCTTTTTGGTGTGTATTTAACTGTCATGTCTGTTTTTACCCCCAGTCTTCCTTGGTGTCCCGTATTTCTTTCTTGCCTCACTCTCTTCTTTTATATTTTTACATCTTTCCCTTAATTCTTCTATAATAAGGAATGGGAATATGCTTCTGTTGTACTTACTCATATGCTTATGGAAGAGTTTTGTGTTTCTTTCTTTTCTTTTTTAATTAATTAATTTATTTTTAAGTTAATTTATTATTTTTTTTGGCCGCGCCGCGCAGCATGTGGGATCTTAGTTCCCCGACCAGGGATCGACCCCGTGCCCCCTGCAGTGGACGCGTGAAGTCTTAACCACTGGACCGCCAGGGAAGTCCCAAGTTTTATGTTTCTCAATTTTTAAAGTGGATAAGTAAAATGATTTATATATTCTTTCCAAAATATAATAAAAGCCTCTAACTTACACTGCTTATTTTATACCTAATTGTAATCTTTAAATAATTTTTCCCTCCATGGCCACAGTTCTCGGCTGGAGGTGGTTCTTTGTCTCCTCCCCCATCCACAGGGCCTTTTTTCCATGCTTGGAGACATTTTTTGTGGTTACAACTTGGGGGAGGGCTGTTACTGGCATCAGAGGGTCGGGGCCAGGGATGCAGCTAAACATTCTACAATGCACAGAACAGTCCCCATAACAAAGAACTTTCCAACCCCAAGTGTCAATAGTGTTGAGGTTGAGAAACTTGCTTTATGGCCACCAACACTGAGGAAGATAAACCAGCTTTGTACAGTTTTAGGGTTGGGTTTAGATACAGACTTGCTCAGTCTGGGTTGAATCCTGGCTCAACACTTGCTAGTTGTGAGACTTTGGCCCAGTTACTTGACCTCACTGTGCCTGGTTTTCCTCACCTGTAATGGTCGTTCTGAGGTTTAAATAAGCGAACATGTGCAAAGAGCCTGGGAGAGTGCTGGAAACATTTTACGCATTGTTGCTCTTTTTCGCTTTACTTGGGCTGTGTGTAAGTGTCAACACCAACAGAGAAACTGACCTAGAGCTTGTAGGTGTTTTCAAATGAACACAAGGTTACATAGCCTGCTGAGGGGAAAACACCTTGTTTATATTATCCAAGATTCTATATTTCAAACTTTAGAAAATCCTCAAACCAGTCTATACCAGAATTACTGCTAACACTGATTCATTCTCTAACGTCATAGGGTTTGTTTTTAAAATCCACGATGCAGTAAGCCTTTGGAATAGACTATCTATGCTCCAAACACTTTTCACCGGCCTGGTACAGAACGTCTGGATATGACATGCCTACCAATGCAGGTTTTAAAGGATTCTAGCCTGGTAATTATAGAGAAATTACAAAAATCATTCATTGGCCTCTTAGCCTCTTCTGCATAAACAGCACGCTACAACACTGTGCATCAGACCAGCAGAAACCTATAAAAACCTTTCTACAGGACTGCAGACATCTTTGGCCGGCATCTGGATATCACCTCCTCCACGTACCTTCGGGTCATGCTCGCCTCTCCTACAACTCATTCACCGTTCAAAGCTCAGGGCCTAAGGAGGCCAAGGTTAAGGGCTCCCACCATAGGTGGGCACCTTGGCTTGGTTCCGGCCATGGCTGGGGTGATGGCTAGTATTTTTTGTTTCTTTATTGGTTTTTTTTTTTTTGCGGTACGCGGGCCTCTCACTGCTGTGGCCTCTCCCGCTGCGGAGCGCAGGCTCAGCAGCCATGGCTCACGGGCCAAGCCGCTCCGCGGCACGTGGGATCTCCCCGGACCGGGGCACGAACCCGCGTCCCCTGCATCGGCAGGAGGACTCTCAACCACTGTGCCACCAGGGAAGCCCCTAATGGCTAGTTTTATGTGTCAACTCGGCTAGGTGATACCAATCCACTTATTTAATCAAACACTAACCTAGGGGTTGCCGTGAAGGTACTTTGTAGATGTGGCTACGTGTATCAATATATATCCGTATATTGTTCCTCTGGAGAACCTGATCGATACAGCTAGCCCGCCAGCCCCTTGATGATGATGATCAGCCCCATCATCAGCCCCAACCGCTGATGATGGTGACCAGCCAAGGGCAAGGGAACAGTGGCCACATTCACCACCATCTCTGAGGACATCGCCTGGGGTCATGCGCCACTGCACAATGTGAATTCTTGCATAAAGAAGATATGCCTCTTGGCTCCCGAGAACACCAGCTTGCCCTGTACAATCGCCACAGATTCCTTTGAGCACTACCAGAGTGATGTGGAAACAAAGACAGGGGGAGAGGGAAAGCTACTAAAGAGTGTTTCTAGGGAACCCAACTTCGAATTGGGATGAATCAGGGCATAAAGTGGAAGG
>NW_006785407.1:915728-924482 GCF_000442215.2 Lipotes vexillifer | reverse complement strand
GGAAAGAAGGAAAAAGGAAAAAATTAAATTCCGCACTAGTCCTTCAATCAGACCCCAGTGAAAAGTGCAAACTTGTGCATCACTTCCATGGAGAAAGCACAGTAGCATAATGCTAATGACAGTTAACACTGGACTATTTACTACTCACCTAGAAGGCATTCAATAAGTGTTATTACTATTTTAAATTTAGGTCTATGTGCCAAGCGCTATCATAAAGGATTTACAGGCCAGCGAATAAACGGTGTGGGCTGTCTGAATTCAGAGAGTTTTATCTTAAATAAGACTCCGTTTCATCCCCTAATAACTGAAGTAAAACGCTCATGATCTGTGGGAAAAGCTGCATTCTCTTCTTCTCTGTCCATCTCTGCCCAGAGTCTAACCTCAACTGGGCTGGACAAGGAGAAAAAAAAAAAGTGTGTCCTTGAGCATATGTCACAGTGCAGCATAATCTCATTTTCTGTTTGCTCAGGAATACTCTGGAGGGAATTATCTGTGCTGCTTGCCCTCTTCAATAATCACATCCATTACGCTGACTGGGTACACCAGGGGTCCCTCCTTCACCCTCTGTAAGGAATCAGGGACAAGCAGGTTGCAACTCTGCATTCAAACCCCTGTCCCTGGGCCATTCGGAGTGTCGCCATCCCATGGCTCTAGTCTCTAAGAAGCGTATTCTTCCTGTGTCCCCACTTTCTGATCTACCCAAACTCGTAAACAGAGAGATCCTACTGCTCGAGCTGAAACAACACATTCCAGCCTGGGAAGCTGACACGGGCAAGGCTAAGCCAGCCAGCCGCCCCTTCCCAAGAGTAGAAGCAGGACTGCAGCCCCCTGCGGAGGCATCTTGCCCTCTAGCCGACCGCAGAGATAACCGCTGAGCTGAGGAAGTTATCACCCATCCAGCAGCGTTACAAAGGGAATCTTGTCCCATTGATCAACTCAGCTTCCTCTGCAATATTGATCTGCCAGGTCCTTCCTGGAGAAAATGAGCTGGCAGGGAAGTGGGGATTGGAGGCTTTTCAAAGGAGACTTAATTCTCCACCTAATCAGATAAGGCGAAGGTTAAGAAGTCATTAATGAAAAAGGACAATTTTCCTCCGGATGAGATTAATAAGCATCAGGGTCCCAAGGGAGATGTCAAAGTACCAAAAGAAAAGGAAAGTACAGGAATTAATTTACTTTTTTTTTACATCTTATTTTTATTCAAAGAGTACTTTGGGTTAAAAATAGAACACAGCAGTTAGAAAGTCATTTGTAACATCCAGGGAAGATGGTCTTCTGTTTCTTGTATTAGTCACACTGGTTGGTTTTCAAGGCTGTCATCTGAATTCCCCACCACGAGCTCTATCTACCTAAGAGGGGCAAGGAATTCCACAGCGGGTACCCAGCCCGGACTCTGAAACAGAGCTTCTCAAACTCCCTCAGGCATTGGCTGCACCTGGCCATGCAGACTCTTAGGTCTGAGGGTCTTGAATCTGCCTTTTAACTACTCCAGGGTGATGCTGAGGCTGACCTCGGGGACAGGGGTAAGTGAATTAATGCGCCCCAACTAAGCCAGTCCTGCTCTTAACTCTGTAAATACATTAGCTGTATTCAGTCTCTGAACAGTCCAAGGGGACGTCCCCACTTTACAGGTAATCAATTAGACTTTGGTCACTATTCACCCATAATTCATGCCTTTTCCAGTGTTCTTTGGTGGCATATCTAAGTGCACATGCCTCAGCCTGTCATCTCCTATCTGAGCCTTTGAAGGCTCCTCACATGTGTCTCCTCCTCCAGGAAGCCTTCCAGGCCTGGCAAGCCTAGATAAGCTGGCTTTCCTATATACGCCCAATACACACTCCTATATCCTGTACTGGATGCGTGGTTACCTATTACTTTGTAACAAGTACCCCAAAACTTAATGCCTCAGAACAACAATAAACATTTATTATCTCTGACAATTTCTGGGGTCAGGAATTCAGGACTGACATGGCTGAGCAGTTCTGGCTTAGAGTCTCAGGAGGTGTGCCCATCAACAGACGACTGGTTTAAGAAGATGTGGGGGGGGTGTATGTGTGTGTACATGCACACACACACACACACACACACACACACACACACACACACACTGGAATGCTACTCAGCCATAAAAAAGAATGAAATAGTGCCATTTGCAGCAACATGGATGGACCTAGAGATTATCATACTAAGCGAAGTAAGTCAGACAGAGAAAGATAAACATCACACGATATCACTGATATGTGGAATCTAAAAACAATGATACAGGTGAACTTGTTTACAAAACAGAAATAGACTCACAGATATAGAAGGCAAACTTATGCTTACCAAAGGGAATGGGCAGGTGGAGAGGAGAGACAAATTGGGAGGTTGGGATTAACAGATACACACTACTATACATAAAACAGAGACTTCCCTGGTGGCGCAGTGGTTAAGAATCCGTCTGCCAATGCAGGGGACAGGGGTTTGATCCCTGGTCCGAGAAGATCCCACATGCCACAGAGCAACTAAGCCTGTGCGCCACAACTACTGAGCCTGTGCTCTAGAGCCCGCGAGCCACAACTCCTGAAGCCCGTGCGCCTAGAGCCCGTGCTCCACAACAAGAGAAGCCACCACAATGAGAAGCCCGCGCACCGCAACAAAGAGTAGGCCCCGCTCGCCACAACTAGAGAAAGCCCGCACGCAGCAATGAAGACCCAACGCAGCCAAAAATAAAAATAAATAAATAAAATAGGTAAACAACAAGGACCTATTGTATAGCACAGGGAACTCTACTCAATATCTTGTAATAACCTATAATGAAAAAGAATCTGAAAAAGAATATATAGGTCTATATGTATGTATGAATCATATGTATGAATCACTTTGCTGCACAGGTGAAACTAACACAACATTGTATATTAATTACGCTTCAACTTTTTTAAAAAGAAAGAAATATCAAAAAGAAATTTGACTTGGGTAGAGGATCTGGCTCCAAGGCAGCCACTCACGGGGCTGGTCTGCTGGTGCCGCTGTGGGTGGAGACCTCCGTTTCTCTTCCAGGGCGGCTTGAATGTCCTCACGACGTGGTGGTGAGCTGCCCCGGTCGCGCGACAGAGGGCCAGCCAGGCAGATGCAATTTTCATGGCCTCGCCCTGGAAGTCACAGACTCCTCTCCGTGCTCAGGTCACTAGAAGAGAGTCACTAAGCCCTGCCCACTTTCAAGAGTTAGAGGAATTAGGCTCTGCTTTTTGCAAGAAGGATTGTTAGATACGTTTAGAATTAACCGTCCCGCAACAGATTGTGTTTCCCAAAGATAGCTGTATCCCGCATGCTCCTCTAGAGTGAGGCCACTGCGCCATCAAGAGGCAGAATCGAGTTCCCCTCCCCTTGATTCTGGGAGGGCCACTAATGTGCTGTAACCAACAGGATGTGGTGGAAGTTAAATGGCTGGCCTTCAAGGCCAGGTCATAAAATCCAGAGCACGTGTCGCCCCATGAGTTAGGATGCTCACTTTGGGAGCCCTGAACTATCAGCTAAGAAAACCTGCTACCTTGAGGCTGCCACACCATAAGGAAGCCCAGACCACATGGAGAGAGTGTTCAATTAACAACCTCAGCTGAGGTCCCAGCCAATAGCCCACCAGACCTGAGAATAATGACACCCTCAGGGTTCCGGCTCCCAGCTCTGAGATCTTTCCACTGAGAACCAGACGTCCTGGAGCAGAGTCTAGGTGTTCCCACTGGGCCCTGTTCAGATTCCTGACCCACAGAATCCATCGGCATAAAATGGTTGCTTCAAGCCACTAAATTTGGGGGTAATTTGTTACACAGCAATCAGTAACTGGAACACACACTGCATTATAACTGTCTATTTATTCTCTCTCTCCCCTTAGATCATTAGACTGCAAGCTCTTCTAGGGCACAGGGTGGTGTCTTACTCCTTCTTATAAAGCCAGCACTCAGAATAGTGCCTGGCATGTAATATGGGTTAAACAAATGTTTGTTAAGTGAATAATGAATGAATAAGAGTTTGTGGAGTTTTGCCAGGATAGTTATCTTCGGCTGGAATTCAGAAGAACCACGGTTGGAACAGAACTGCGCCTGTCCAGCTGAGATACCTGCCTTCCCAGCCCTTGTAGAGTTGTTTGTTGTAGTTTCATCCTGCTTTTCCTGAGACCTTTGAAATTCACCCTGAAAGCATTTAATCAGGGACTCTCTCTGCTCCCTGCAAAGATGCATATCGTTAACATACATAAACAAATCATGATTACAAACATGGTTGTGACCACAAAGCCAAAAAGATATTTATGTTTAATTTTGATGCTAGGTTGTTAAATGTTTGGAAAACAATTTCAAACTCTTGAGTTGATTTTACCTTCTTAATTTTAGATATTTAGATATACAGGCCGAAAGTTGTGTTTGAAAAATTAAAATTTTTCTCAGTTGCATTCAGGAGTTGAATGCATTTACTCTCCATATTAATAAATGCATACAAAGGGGATTAATAGCGTGTTTGTTAACACTTTGCATATCTTTATATAAATGTGGAATATATTTTATTATTTTTTTTCTTTTCTTTGTGGGGGAATATATTGTAAACATGCCTGAAGTTTGAGAAAATGGTCTCTAAGTTAGTCTGGATGGAAGTTTCAACCACTGCATTTTCAAAATGTCTTTCACTTGCTCCAGTCCCCTTTAAAATTATTGTATTGGATTTAATAACAACAAATACCTCCAATTTAATAGTTAAATAACCAATTTTATAACGAGCTCCAGCTCTGAAGGTAAATACTCCAGTTACTACTAATCCCCCACCAAGTCTCCCTTTCCGTCTATATTTACCCTGCAGGCACAATTATCTAGAAACTACACTCAGCTCGCAACATCGCATTATCTCATGATTAAGTTTAACTCTCCCAAATTTTACAAATGCTAATTAAATCTAAAAAAGCAAACAAAATGTCAGTTAAAACTGATCTATAGTTGTTTGTCATCAGCAGCTGTTTAAAAAAAAAAAAAAGGTGTTTTCTCAAATTCAAAAAATGTATGTGCTTTGGTGTCAAGCATAGTAGTAGATACATGCTGTGCGGTGCTTGACAAAAGAGGAGGGAATAATTTTTCCCCCGAATTAAACGCGTGTTTGCAGTGAAGGAAAGCTTTGAATGTTTTTTTCCTTCCTTTCCTCCCTGTTGTAGTACCTTGGAAATATTAGAGTCAGCTAATTGCAGTTGTAGTTTTTAAAAAAAAAAAGCAGAATCACCCCCAAATCTGAAAGAGTATCAAGTTTAAAAATACACCTGCTGTGAATGCCTACATGACACTGCTGATTAAAAAGCACTGGGGAGAAGTGAAAGATGCAGCAGGCCTCGGCCTCACCACCAGCGACTGAGCAGGAGAGCCTGACGGTCCATCTGTGGACACTCTATGTTGTAAAGAAATGCTGACTTGCCCAGGGTCAAACAGATGCATGATTTACTGGCACGACTGATCCCAAAACACATACCTCCCACCCCAATCCACCCCGCCTCCCTCCAGGCTGCCCCACACACACAGGGGGCATGCACGCCCCCCTGACCTCAGGGTCCTGTGCAAGCTGCTCTCCAGGCTCGGCCAGGGAAACTGAGGCCGTGGAGCTAAACGGCCAGAACCAACCCTGAGTTCCTTTCGCCTCTATCTCCTGATGCTGAGGCTCGAGCATTCTCTTCCTGCATCAACTCTGGGCAATAACTCAGGCAATATCAAGGATGACCCAGAGGGACACTTTAAGGTGTCCTGAAAGACACCTGAAAGAGCGACACTCCCCAGCCAGAGGGGACAGAGACCCTGAAGTGCATCTCAAGTATAAAGGAATCCAGTTATTTCTACTCAAGATGTCCCCAACTTGCATGGAAGTTTAACTAGATAAATACCTGGTTTTAAAGCAAGAAGCAGTAACAGTTTCGGGGGGGGGGGGGGGGGGGGGGAGGGAAAAGGGGAAAAAAGAAAAATTTTTGGGGGGGGGGGGGGGGCGGGAAGGAAGAAAGGAAGGAAGGAAGGGAGAAAGAGAGAGAAAGAAAGGAAGGAAGACAGAAAGAAGGAAGGAAGGAAGAAAAAGAAAAAGGCAACATGAAATTCGCTCTTGGCAAAAAACAAAACATCGAGTTAAGGTAAACCAATTTTGAAAACAGTAGAGGAAAGCAGCCATTGTAAGAGTTGAAATTACAATAACAACAACAAACATGCTAACAGAAAACCTTCTATTCTTTTTTGGCCTCCTTTTCAAAGTAGCTGCTTCTAACACAGGACATTGAAATAGTCCTTCTAGACTTCCAGTTCCTGGGCAAGATGGAGTAGACACACTTCTTCCTGTTCTGCTAACTAGAGGGCATTATATACATAAGAAGCCTCTGAAGGTGGAGAGAAGGTGATGATCAGCTGAGGATCTGAGTGAAGACACGCCGGTGAGTCCCTGGCACTCACTTATACCTCTGCATATATGCCAGGCTGCACTGTAGATGCTGGAAATGCCAGTGACCGGAAAAGCCTGCTCTCTCTACCTGAAAGACCCGGGAAAAGGTAGTCTAGCAAGACAGAAAACTTCTAGATGTTAACTGCCCTACGCCCACCGAACATCATGGAAAAAACCGTGGCCACACCCTGATCCCCATCAGCAAAGGCCCAGGTGGGGAACCATTTTCAGGCTTTAATGAGGCATCCCTACAATTCCCCCACCTGCTGGGTGGTGTCCAAGAAGGCTGATTGGGGAGCTGGAACTTTCCCCAACCTCCAGTGGGAACAAGGCCCCCTGCCTCGGACATAATAAGGCAGAGGGGTCTGCCCCACCCCACCAGCGTGGTGTCAGTGGAGGCCTGGCGTCGAGTCCAGACGCCCACTTTGCCCAGCAGTAACAAGGCACCCTTCACCCATCCAGGGTGTTCATGGAGGTATAGTGGGGAACCTAGACTTCCACCCCTGCCAGGCAGTAGCAAGACAATACCCCTTTTCCCCTCTAACACGGTGTCTGAGGAAGCCTGCTAAAATCGATTGAAATAAGATCCAGAGTCTCAAAACATAATGCCCCAAACATCCAGGATACAATTAAAAATCACTGTGCATACCAAGAACCAAAGAAGTCTCAACTTTAATGAGAAAAGACAACTGACACAGACCAACACTGAGACAAAACCGACATTGGAATTATGTAACAAGAATTTTAAAGGGGCCACATCGTATAAATGCTTCAACAGCAATTATGAACACGCTTGAAGTAAATGAAGAGCTGAAAGTCTTGGCAAATCAACAGAAAATGCAAAGAAGAACCAAAGGGCAATTTAGGAACTGAAAAAGCAACAACCAAAATAAGAAACACAACGGATGGACTCAAAAGAGGAAAGAATCGGTGAACTCGAAGATGGAACAGTAGAAAGTAACCAGTCTGAACAACAGAGAGAAATGAGGCTGAAAGACAGACTAAGATAGTCCTTCTAGTCACTCAATGGAATATTCCAAGGAATTCCAGCATTTTTAGAAAGTATAAAGCACTATTTCCAGATGCGAATTTAAGAGTCTTACATTTCCCCAAATCTTTGTAGGCTGAGTTGATCTCTCCTGCAAAAAAAGAGTGGGCACTCAATCAGTGATTCTACTAATCCTCTGGAAGTACAACTGCTAAAACGTCTTTTGCCACTTTAAAAGTAGCAGTGGAGCACTATTTACAACAGCCAGGACATGGAAGCAACCTAAATGTCTATTAACAGATGAATGGATAAAGAAGATGTGGCACATATATACAGTGGAATATTACTCAGCCATAAAAAGGAATGAAATTGAGTTGTTTGTAGTGAGGTGGATGGACCCAGAATCTGTCATACAGAGTGAAGTAAGTCAGAAAGAGAAAAACAAATACCGTATCCTAATGCATATATAGGGATTTTAAAAAGCGGTACTGACGAACCTAGTGGCAGGGCAGGAATAAAGACGGAGACGTAGAGAATGGACTTGAGGACACAGGGAGGGGGAAGGGGAAGGGCAAGCTGGGCTGAAGTGAGAGAGTAGCGCCGACATATTATGGGGAAGGATGCACACCTCTGTGACTGTTTTAAAAGTCATTAAAATGTACACTTTTAAACGGCTGATTTGCACGGTATGTGAATTATATCTTAATAAAGTTATTAGAAAAAAAAAAGTAGCAATGGAATCACTGAAGAGCTAAGAGCCCCTCCTTCTCCTAGTGTACTGGCTTGTGCCCACCTGTTCCCTGGTGAGTACCAGGACCTCTCCCCTCTCCCCAGCACTGAGGCCAGTTCTCAGGGAAAACAAACCTCCCAGGTCACGCGATCAGTACCCAGGATCTTTTTGTTTTTTGTTTTGGTACCAACTGTTATTTAGGGCACCAGGCTATTCTATGAGATGCTATAAAGCTGGGTAAACATATTTGATAAAACAAGTATATTGCAATGAATTCATTCTTTCAACAAATACTTATTAGTGCCGCTGGGTGCCAAGCACTGTTCTACACAGCTGAGATACAGGTATGACCTCGGGGCAGAGATGCCTGAAATAAGCTCAAATTCCAGTGAAGTGGGGGCAGGGAGGGGTGGAGAGAGATGATGATAAACAATCAATATAAAAAATGAATTACTATAGTAGCAAGTGACATTCCCCTGCTACAAAAAAGAAATGATAGAATAGTGTACGGAGGATGGGGATGGGTGGAGGTTGGTTATTGGACAAGGGAGATGCACAGTGACTGCGCGTGTGTGACCCACCGGCAGAGCAGGGCAAGTGCGAGCAGCGG
>NW_006785407.1:893343-915629 GCF_000442215.2 Lipotes vexillifer | reverse complement strand
GCGGTTCAGCGGGCAGGGGTGAATTCTGAGCGCCACACCGTGTGCTGTCTGTCAGCAGTGCCCCCGCCAGGTGAGGGAAGCGCAGCCCGTGGCCTGAGTGAGAGCTCAACACTAAGACGCACAGATTTAGAATGATCCAAGGGATGCCCTGAGGATTTTTATCTTTTGTGTTCTTAGAAGAGGTAGAATAATGAGAACTGGAGGAGAGATCATTTCTGAGGACGTACTACTTTCCCCAGCTCATGCCCCTGTTAGTGTCACTCAAAACGAGGCTGGGTCGGGTTCAAATTCTAAGACAAAAGACACTGTCGGTTAGTTTAAAAAACAGATTTTTCTGAAAACCGATTTTACATTTCGGTCTTTTTTTAATACGAAATTAGCTACCAAGAAAAACACTGTAGTACGAAAAAGTAAGCTACGTGATATTCAGATAGGTTTCTCAAGATGTTTCTGCATGGAATTACCCTCCCAACAGGTGCTTATATGTCTGTCATCTCTGCAGTGCTGGCAACCCTTCTTTTTTATTCCCACATTAAAGCCCTTTGTTCTTTAAAAAAACTTTTTTTATCAAAGTAGAGTTGACTTACAATGTCGTGTTAGCTTCTGTTGTACGGCAAAGTGATTCAGTTAAGTATATACATATATATTCTTTTTCATAGTCTTTTCCATTAGAGGTTATTACAAGATATTGAATACAGTTCCCTGTGCCATACAGTAGGACCTTGTTGTTTGTCTATTTCATATAATAACACTGTGTATCTGTTAATCCCAAACTCCTAACTTATCCCTCCCCACCCACCCCCCTTCCCCCTTTGGTAACCATAAGTTTGTTTCCTATGTCTGTGAGTCTGTTTCTGTTTTGTAAATAAAAGTTCATTTGTATCATATTTTAGATTCCACATGTAAGTGATAAAAAATGATATTTGTCTTTCTCAGTCTGACTTACTTCACTTAGGATAATCATCTCTAGGTCCCTTCATGTTGCTGCAAATGGCATTATTTCATTTAAAGTCCCTTGTTCTTAATAGCTCAACATAACACACATATACACACCCCTTATACAAATGCGCGCGCACACACAGACACACACACACACACACACACACACACACACGCCAGACGGTATTAACATCTGCAGATTTGAGGTTTCCCCTCAACACACAACACTCAAAATTTAAGACAGAATCCAATAAGGCATGCAACAACTCCTATCCCTAGAGGCCAATTTGAGTTCACCCAAAACAACAATAACAAAAATGCTTGCAATGGGCAACTTGATTGAAAATCAAGTGACTATCATTCATCACTCAGATTTTCAAGATTCATAGCTACAGGAAAAAAAATTAGAAGAAACAGAAAATAATTAGACATGCTCAAAAGAAAACTACTGAGCGCCAATGGATTTAAATAAAGAATTCTTTCCCAAGTATTTACATAAGGCACAAAAATACTTAACTTGAATTCCATCAATTCATAATTGGTAACAATTCAAACAGAAGCCTGGATGAAATGTATAGCTGCCCAACAGGAAAAAACTGTTAATAATCAGATGAAGCAATACGCGGAGAACGTAAACAAAAAGGGTGAGTACGCACTGGAAGAAACCCCACCATGATCTTGTGTGTCAGTTCCTGGGAAGACACATCACATCCAACAGGGAAGGCTGGCTTTGTCAAGGAAACAGAAATGGAAACCAAATGGGAAAAGCTGGGGTGCACACAAATCAGCTTGAAACCTGGTGATAAGAGATCAGAATGGGGCCGGAACGAGGGAGATTCCTCATCAAAGTGGAAACCTGATGTGTGAGAGGAGTCCCCTCCCTCCAGAGGACAGACCCAATCCCAGAGCCTGGCTCAAAGGGCGTCGGCTCCTTCTTCCTGTACTGCTGGAACTAACCCGCGAGCTCACAACAATTCCTCCGACAGCCTGCGATACAGTATGTGTCACGGGTCTGGATAAAAGGGGTTGATGACCACTCGTCTATGAGGAAAGTGTTACCAAGCCACTAGAAAAAGTTTTTGCAAATTTAACTGTAAAATGTGTATGGTGGTGACAGAGGCAGAAAGAGGAGGGGATTTTTGCTGTCCCCTTTGTTACTCATCTTGACAGCCTGCACCCAACCTTACAAACGGAGGAGCTGGGACCAGCAGAACAGGGGGAATCTGAAGGCACAGGCCAGGAGAGACGGAGAACAAGAGTCAGAACTAGACAGGGTAGGGCTTCCCGGGTGGCGCAGTGGTTGAGAGTCCGCCTGCCGATGCAGGGGACGCGGGTTCGTGCCCCGGTCCGGGAAGATCCCACGTGCTGTGGAGCGGCTGGGCCCGTGAGCCGTGGCCGCTGAGCCTGCGCTCCACAACGGGAGAGGCCCGCGTACCGCAAAATAAGCTGTTCTGTATTAGAAGTAAGCCCCCAGACACACAAAAAAAAAAAAAAAAAAAAGAACTAGACAGGGCAGGAGGGCACTGAGACCATCGCTGAGGGAAGATGAGACCAGAGTCCCAGGTAACAGCCCTGGGGCGTCGGAGCAATCCTGTGAAGGCGGAAACCAATCCCAGCCTTGCAACTGCCTGAGCTGAGCTGAATAGGGGGAAAGTCACTTCTCTGGTCTACTCTACGTTTCCCTATTTTATGCATTGGAAGCAGTCCATCAGCATCATTTCTGGCCTCAGAGGAGCTGCCAAGGGCTTATTTAATCCTCAGGCCAGCAGTGATGTGCCTGGTGCCTGCACTCGGCCGTCAGAATCCCTCCTGGGATAGCACCTGAGAAAGGACAGGATTTCAAACTATATTGTATTGTGTTTCTAGCTGCAGTCTTTCAAAAGTATGCCCTTGTTGCCTCCCAAACCTATTCTGCTAGCGTTCCTTAGACAGGCCTATGATAAAGGCAACAGGACCAGCCGCTGCAGTTTTGTAAGAGTTCACATCCAGCCCGATGCCAACAAGTGTTTCTTTGGTGAGGCTGTAACTATGCTCTTTATATAATATTTTAAATACTGATCTAAATCCCCCCAAAGGGAATATCTAGAGTCTTCTCATTTCTACAGACCTGAGTAACAATTGTAATACTCACTATTAACCGAGTCGTGTCCTAAAACCCAACCGCGACTTAGTGGGAGAGAGACTGTGTGAGTGACAGCAGGGAGGAGCCACGTGGTAGGAGCGCGGGTCACGCGGGGAGCGGGCAGCGTTGACTGCGACTTGGCTGTGGGGACCGGTCGGCGTGGGCTGGTGCAGCCCCCGGCCAGAGAACAGCCGGCACGGGTTGGAACGGAGGTTTCTGGCTGGGCTCTTTCACCATCTCCCAGGGCTGAGTCATTTCTCGCGAGAGACCCCCATGTGCCGAACTGGGTAGCTGCCCCTCCCGATCGCTCCCACCAGGATAATTAGGATGCCCGTAAATATGTGATTATTCATGTACAATTTTTATCCCAGCAGCCAGCTTCTTCAAGCAGAGAGGAACAGATCACATTCCCATTTCTCCCACTAGAGGCAGGCTGAGCGGGACTAAACTTAGGGAAGGAGTCCAGCCCCTTCGCCCTGGGTTAGCATCTGCCCGGCTGGATGCTCATGTAGCAACAGCTGTAGGGAAGGGCTTCCATCTTGGGCTTGGCTGTGGTTTGGAAGGTCGCGGGAAGCTTTTAACAGGTCTCCCCTCAGCCCTGCCCCAGTGCATCCTCCATCTGACACCCCATACATTTTTAAAAGCACACACTCCAACAGTGGAATGCCCTTCAATTCAATTCAGCAAGCATTTATTGAGCACCTTCTGCTGAGCACATCCCAGGCGCTGTGCTTTTGGGGTGGGGCGCACAGTGACGAGGAGCCCCAGTTTCTGACCTCAGGTACTGAGCACCGTCCTCCCCTCCACCACCACCCCCCAATCTCTCTCCTCAGCTGCACTTCCCACCCTCAGCTTCAGGTGGAAGGACCGCGTGCTCCTTGGGGACTTACTGCCTGTGCTTTCATGTCACCACCCCTGTGCTTCCATGTTCTCTCTGCTCATCCTTCCTTCCTTCCTGTCTTTCTTTCCTTCCTTTCTTTTTCTCTCTCTCTTCCCTCCCTCCCCCCTTCCTTTCTTTCTTTCTTCCTCTTTTCCCTGATTTATACTCTTCCCATCTTTCATGGTGGAAATGCTATGAGTCAGGCCACAGCCATGAGATGCCCAAGATGAAACCGTGACAAGGAACTTAGAACAAGAAAGCCTGAAGGCAAGGAAAGCACAACACGAGAACAGCACATTCAGCAGGTGGGAGAGAGGATCCAAACCAGCCCCTCTAGGAAGTGAGGGCGGAGGTGAAGACTCAGGATGGAAACACGGAGGAGCGTCATCCTAAAAGAGAGCTGGGGGACCAGACGCTGCCTGAGCATTTCTGGAGCTTTCCCCGGTGCGGCACAGGGAGGGAAGGGTGGTGTGAAAGCCACTGCACTGCACAGATGAAACTGAGCCCAAGGTTGCAGGAAGGCAGCTGGAGAGCTGTCTGCCTCAGGGCAGGAGACACTGGGCACCCGGGTGCCCCTCGTCCTCCTATAGCTTTCCCCCCAGGAGCCCTGACAGCATGGCCCCGGCTCCCCCGGCAACTGTTAATTTAGTCCCACCTCAGCCCACACCCCCAACGTGGGGTCAGGACCTTCCTCAAACAGAGGCAGCACCAACGTGTCTTTGGGTCCAAATGCGTCCCAGTCGCCTTTGTCAGACTATGAAGGAGGCTTGTCAGATCTGGAGGGAAGCGAGTTCTCGGCAGCCTCACGAATTTGGCTTTAGCTGAATGTCATTTTCTGTTTAGTCTTCTGTAATCCCTGTCAACAGGCCATGGAGCGAGAGAAGAAAGTGGGTCTAAACCAGAACACAGAACAGCCATCCATCTCTGGGGGCAGAGAAAGGTTTGCTGCCCTTCTCGGAAGGATGCACGTAGAAAAGTTTTACCTGTAGATACAGATTAACTCACTTTTGGCTACTCCATCCAATCATATGGAGTGCATATGGAGTGGTAATGCTGTATTAATAACAAAGGAGTGGGCACATATACCTAAAAAGGATATGTTATAGTGGATTGGTGATGTATATTGGGGCTTTCAGAGTTCGAGCCACCAGTGGGAACCTTGGGAACATTTTTTTTTTTGGGGGGGGGGGCGTGGTCATTGTACTGATGGTTCCAGTGAGTGGGCCTCTTAGCTCTGGCAAGCGTCTCAGTAATCATGTGTGTGCTTGGCTCCCGGATATAAAGACTAGAACGTCTGAGGTTCAAACGTTTATTATGGGTTTAGAATATAATTTTTTACCCATACTGTGTGAGAGACACACTCGTGCTGAAGAACCAAGTGGTGTGCTGGAAAATCCTAGCCCTGATTCACAGCTTTGCCAATTTCCATGGTGTAAATACTCTCACCAGGTTGATGTCAGGCTGCCAATTTGTGATCACTGACTGCGGAGCTGTGTAGCATTTCTACTGCACACACACAATCGACATAACCTCCAGAGTAAGGGTCAAATGCAGTAAACCAACTAGGGAGAGAGAAAAGCCGGTGTTGAGCACCTATTGCCTTTGTTTCATAAGATAATTTATTGTGAGTTTCTAATGGTGTTTAATAACTGACTTGGAGAAGTCCTGACATTCTAGAAACTGGCTCTGGTGACACTACCAGCTGTAGCGATAGCATCGTGACTCAGACTGGGCCAGGTGCTGGAGCTGGGGGGGAAGCCCCCGTCCTCCTTGGTGGCAGAAGTGACGGGAAGGAGAGCTCGAAGCTGCAGGCAGCTGTGCTTTGTGCAGAAAACCCACCAGCGGGAGTGAAGAACCAGGGCCACCAGTATAGAGATGCTAAGCGGGGGAGGGGCGTCACAGCATGCCAGCTCCTGCGTCCAGCGGACACTCTGTGTTCATCTTCCTCCCTGTGGTTGGCGCTGCGAGCTAATGAGGTCCTGATCCGTGCTCAGCACCACAGCACGGAGAGCTCTGGCAAACATCCCCCCTGCACCGTCTCACCCTTCACGCAAGGACTTCTGTGCTCTGAGGTCTAGCTGATGACACCCCCTTTCTGAAGCCTCCCTGACTGGTCCAGCCCCTGTAAACTCTTCTGTCCCCTCTGAAAGCCTGCAGTCCTTGGGTCTCTACCATATTACTTAGGAATGAGCTACAGTCTTGTGTCTCCCGTAAGTGTGTTAATCCGGTTTCATGGCTGAATCTAGGTTAGTACTCAATAAAGAGGCTTGGGCTCATTACTTAATTATGACTTAGAAACAGAAAAATGCAATATGTCCGTCTGGGTCTTCCAATCAACGACATCCTGCAGGTTCCATAAACCTCTCGCCAGGGTCAAGCTGGACAGTTTGTGGTACGACGGCTCACTCCAGGCCCCGAGCGGTCACCCCACTCGCGCATTCGATGGGGCTCATGCTCTATGCAGGGACAGTGCAGGCGGCTGGCTCACGGGCTGACCCCAATCCTACCTCACTCCTTTCAGCAAGGAGGGAAGAGCCAGGAAGCATGGGGAGAGGGGGACTCATCTTTCCAGGGCTGGAGGGGACGTAGCAGGCACGGGCTCTATGAGCAGTGAAGGCAGTTTTGTGACCGGACTGGATGGGGGCTCGTCAAGTCAGACCTCAGGTCTTTAGCAAAGTACACCTGCCAGGGGCCTTCTGTGGAGGGTGTCACTTTATTCCCTGAACGTGGTCACCCCTCCTTTAACGCCAAGAAAATTATCATAAGCATCACACACACATTACTTTGATGTAAACGACATGAAAGAGAGTCTCTCCTTTCACATGTCCTGTCCAGTCAGGCGTAGCCAAAATGAGTGTGAACGGCGTGAACGTGACCTCAAATGCAACGTCAGCAGACATTGAGCCCTCCAAACAAACCTCACTTTTTTTCATTATTGCCGAACTGATGCAGCTCCTTTCTTCCCTGAGAAAGACGAAGAGGTAAACACACACACACACACACACACACACACACACACACACACACACACACACACGTAAGTTGTATTTACACAACACAGGATGAATAGCTGCAGTGTTTGCCCAGAGAACATTCCAACTAAACGTCCCATTAAAAAAGCTCCTTGTAAAACACAAAGTGGTGAATCCTTAGGATAAAAGACAGGTTAAGTATAAAACTAATGCCTGGGAGTAAACAGCACCATAATATGTGTCGCCCGTGGCTTAAGATCCCCCACAAGGAGCAGGAAAAGAACATGAGCTGGGTGACTAGTTCTGGGGACGGTCTAGGTCTGGGCACCTGCACTTGGACCAGTAAGGTGACCGACCTGTCAGTCTGCCTGGGGCATCCCAATCTTGTCAGCGGGAGGCAAGCCGGGAAGGCCGGTCACCCTCCAGACCACCTGGGGCCAATGGGGGCCACACAGGAGGAAGAGGCAGATGGGGGAGAGCTTCCCCAAAGCGCTGAGCCCTCACCTCCCACACCCCCTGCCCAGCCCCTGCTCTACGGACACGTATCAGGTGAAGTGGTCGCCAAAGCAGGCCTCGTTTCTAACTCACGTTCCTAACCTTCTGGCCAGTTCAGAACATTTTTATTGCCTAAAGTTTTTAATTCTGTCGTTTTAAACACAGTGTGTTATGCTCTCCCCGACGTCTAAGTGATGCCACGCCAGCCTCTCCTTCCATCCCTGCCTAAGCACACCTATACCTCGGTCAGCGCTTTATCTACTCTGTGTTCATTTTGTCTGAGACAAATCCTCACATTCTTTTTGAAACTCTGAGGGTGGCCTCATCAGGAAGCCGTGGCCACGCTCCCCTCGGCACCCAGACTGTGGCAGGCCCCCTGCACCCTACCTACCGCGTGACTGTTCCCAACCCGAGTCCTAAAGCTGGAAGGGATCCTAGAGGTCCTCTGAGCAGCTCCCCCCGGGAAGGTCAGCGGTTTGAGCGCCTTCGCCTCCCTGAACGTCAGTCCCAGTCTCCACTGAGTTCGCAGAAGGGACTCCCAGCTTCCCAAGGCTCCTGCTCTGCTCCTGGATGGTTCCTGTCATTAGCGGTCTTTGCACGTGTTTCTGGTCACTTTCCCCAGATGCTCAACTCTACCTTCACAGGTTATGAGATACATCTGGGCCCTCTTCAAGCACCGACAGCCACGCAGCCTCTCAGGCCCGTCTCCCCGCAGCCCCCAGTGTCTCCTCCCACGATCGTCCTGCATCCCAAGCACATCATCCTCATGCATTCCGGGTATCAGAGCTCCGTTGAAAGCACGCTCAATCCCAGCCGTCCCACTCTTGGCTGACTAAGTGGGGATTAAGGCAGGAATACATTCACCTTAGATTTTTATAGCACAGTAAAATTTATTTCCCTCTTTTTACAAATGAAAAAATGAAGCCCCAGTCACCAAAGTGGCTAGGCCAGTGCAGTTTTGTTAGGGGACACCTGAGCGGGTTACCCCTCCATGGCCCTAGACACAGGATGCTCATATCAAACCTCCAAAAAAGCTACATGGGAACCACCAGGGAGCCTAAGAATGTCTGAGAAGACCTACTCTGCACAGTGCTTTCCACAGGAGGTAGCCAGGTATTCTGAGATGGGAGAGTGGGATAGGATATATTTTAAAATACTGGGACAGAACACCAAAGCATTTCTAGGATTTTTTTCTTCAAAACAAAACGTGGAAGTGGGGAAGACTTTTAATCTAATATCTGCCCTCCTTTCTGGAGAACTGGGATAGGACCAGAGAAGGGATGCTTGAAAATGTCTGAAAAGCCTCCAATGCCATCTGGACCCAAGATACACTGAAATAGAGGAAAATATGGAAATTCTTTTGGCTATTAGTATTCCCTTTGCTTTGGAGCTTATTTCTATGAAGGCTGTTTCCCCCTTGCTTCTAACTGTGCTATTTAAATTCTATCTCCGGTGTGCCGACACCCAAACCCATAGGCTAAGGCAGTGGTCTTCAAATGATTTTGACTGTTTAAATTTTTTAAAAAGATGCACAATTAGCATATGCAAATTTTACACACAATAAATTTTTGTTTTATATAATTTATAAAATATATACAATTTTTAAATCTTATCTATATATATGGTTAAAAAAAACATAAATTGGAAGCTCTAAGGTTTTTTTTTTTTTTTTTGCCGTACGCGGGCCTCTCACTGCTGTGGCCTCTCCCGTTGCGGAGCACGGGCTCCGGACGCGCAGGCTCAGCGGCCATGGCTCACGGGGCCCAGCCGCTCCGCGACATGTGGGATCTTCCTGGACCGGGACACGAGCCCGTGTCCCCTGCATCGGCAGGCGGACCCTCAACCACTGCGCCACCAGGGAAGCCCAAGGTTTTCTTTTTATAGCCTAATGGCTCGTCTTGCTTTCCTCCTAGGGAATACCCAGCCCACTATGAAGATCACACCCAGCTGTCTCATGAAGTTACAAGACACCAAAGTCAAACTTATAACCTAATTTGAAAGCTGTAACCTAAGTCACAAGTGCAATTTAATGCCTGCAAAAACAAATGGGCACCTTGGCTGAGAATTAATTTATTTATAAACCACATCAACAGTGAAGACACCTTGATCTAAGGTAAGCATCGGCTCACACAACTCAGTATCACATTTGTATTCCTAAATCTGCTGTTTCTTTAATACGTCTTAATACATCTATTTGAAATTGAGTGATTAAGCTCTCTATTTAAAATACAAGGTCATCTTTTCTTAGGAAGAATCACACGTATATCCTGTACTATGAGTAAAACATATATATTTACATGTATACACACACACATATATTTAAGATAGAGAAATGGATTGTTACTCAAAATAAACAAGGCATGCTATAGCATAGTCACATTACTCGTTTTTAAAACTTAAAAAAAATCCAGCATCCTTACTATCACTCTCCTTTCACTGAATCAGTTGCATAGAATGAGGCCATTTGAATATTTACCATGCTTCCAATCGCCAGGCATATCAGCTACATAGCTGTGATATTTATTGATGAATTGAGCTAATAACACACTGATGTAATCATCAGCTCTCAAGGCCAATATTTTTCCCCCTATATAAACAAAAGGGTGTTGACACAAAAGGCTAATTTTGTAACAAGCTTTGCGTGGAGAAAGTCAGCAAAGTAAACACCCAATTCTAAACAAAATCGTTCCACTAAGAAACGAGCCGGAGTGTAACACTGATCTGGAAGAAAAGACACTGGATCTGAAGGGAGCTGGGGAGTCGGCTTCCGGGATCCTTCAGAATGAAAGATCCAGGTGTGCGCAGGCCAACGGAGCACACCGCCTGGGCCAGATGACTTCATTCCTGTTACTTCTTTACGCCAAGCAAGGAGAGGAAGAAAAGATTTGTGACCCCTTTATGGCCGGAGAGGTTGGTACTAAGACAGACCTGAGCATTGCATTATGGGCAGGCAATTCCCTTCCCCCATTCATTCACCTTGGAGAACTCCTTCCAGGTTCGAAGGACAGTTTCATTCGAGTTTTCCTGGGCAGACTGCTTTGGTGATTAGCCAAAGCAGTTCTGGACTTAGAGAGAGAGTACGCAGAGAGAGAAAAATAAACGCCAGTTGAAAATACACGGAACCCAGGATGAAAGAAACCTACAAGCCTTCGTCTCCATTCATCAGAAGATCTGCCCCACGGGCCAGCCTGGACACACACGTGCTGGTCACTGGCTGGACCAGTGGGACTGCTGCCTCCAGGTGAGGCTTCTACACTTGGCCACCTTCCTCCACGTCCAGCGTCACCAGTCCCACTTCACTCATTGAAGATCCCTGACTTTAAGAAGCAGGAAAGAGGGGATTCTCTGGCTTGATCCATAAATAAAAAGCAAGGTCTTCAGTCTGTATAATCTCTCATTCCCTGTATGCCAGTAAAACAATGGGGGAAAGGGGAGCAGAAGCCAGGCGGGGGCGGGGAGGAGGGAGAAGGGAGAAATAAACAGAGCATCACTCGTGTCGGTGCCATACAATGGCCTTCACTCTGCACTTCACAGGCACAGTGGGAGAAAAAAGACTTAGAACGCAGAGTGCATTGGTTTTCTGGAGCTGCTATAACAAAGTACCCCAAACCGGGGGCTTATGAAGGGAACTATGTCTCAGGGCTCTGGAGGCCAGAACCCGAGATCACGGTGTGGGCAGGGCTGCTTGCCTCTGAGGCTGCAGGAGAATCCACTCTGGCCTCCCCCCTGGTTTCTGGTCTCAGTGGCTTCACATCGTCTTCCTCTGTGTCTGCTGCCTCTGTGTCCACGTTCCCCCCTTTTACAAAGACACAGTCACCATGGATTGGGGCCACCCGATTTATATATATATAAATTTATTTATTTATTTATTTATTTTGGGCTGCGTTGGGTCTTCATTGCTGCGCGCGGGTTTTTCTCTAGTTGCGGTGAGTGGGGGCTACTCTTCGTTGCGGTGCACGGGCTTCTCATTGCGGTGGCTTCTCTTTTTGGGGATCACGGGCTCTAGGCACGCGGGCTTCAGTAGTTGTGGTGCACAGGCTCAGGAGTTGTGGCTCGCGGGCCCTAGAGCGCAGGCTCAGTAGTTGTCGCACACGGGCCCAGTTGCTCCGCGGCATACGGGATCTTCCCGGACCAGGGCTCGAACCCGTGTCCCCTGCATTGGCAGGCGGATTCTTAACCACTGTGCCACCAGGGAAGTCCCGGGGTTTCTGCTTTGGTCAATTGACAGCCAGTTACCTGCACTCCCTCTGGGAGGTGATCCCCACCTGGTACTGATAAGGGTGAATCTGCAGACCTTCAGAGAGAATACCCAGGTCCTGGGTCGCGACTCCCCAGCAAAGGTACCAGGAGGTCCACACTTCAGCGGGATCGAAGACAGCCATGGGAAGGGTCAGGACCAGGGGCCTGGGGACAAGCTACCAAAGACCTTTTGTGACATCTTGGGGGTGATAACTATTGTGACAAGTGAAGGAGTCAAACCTGCTCATAACAGAAGAGAGTGAAAAGTCAGCTTGGACTAAAATAAGAAAAAAGCAGCCGTGCCATTAATCAAGCTGGGAAGATACGAAGAGCCGGCCGCCAAGTGAACAGCTCGTATTATTTCTCCCAAGGTCACGCTGGAAAATGCCACGGCGACCCCCTCCTTGATGGATCCAAAGACACCCTGGACTGGCCTTGTATTTTCCTGGCACAGGGGGACACGCAGCTGTGGCCCTCGCCTCATGACACACACAGCGATGTGTCTAATCCCCACTTCTCCTGGTCCTGCTGAGAAACAGAAACCTCAGGAACACCAATCCCTCCTCCCCCGTCTTAGACACCCTCCTCCCCCTTACCCCCCAACCCCGGCCAGGATCCATAGCTATGTGGATCCTCTGGGTAAAAGGGGAGGATTGCTTCCCCAGGGCCTGCTCCCAGGGGAGCCTCTGAGAAATCCCCCCGCCAAATGGATCAACAACAACTTCCGTCTGGAAAGCAGCTCACGGAGGAAGTCCAGCAACAGATCCCGGGGGGCTCCTGGGGGTGTTCGCTCATCTGGAGTTCCCTCCACCCTCCCCGGCGAGGGGCCCCCCTTCCATCTCCACTTCCACTTCAGCTGCTCCAGTGCTGTCCCCCTCTTCAGGGGGACTGACCGGGGACCAACTGTGGGCGGGGAGGCACTGAGGACACCTGATGCCCCCCGTCACCTCTCCCGCTCTCCGTCTCCCATCCAGGGCTCCCGGCCCCCGACCTACTGCCTCCCAACAGCTGCGGTCTCCCCTGCCACACCAGCACCAGCTAATCTCAAAGAAAGGAAACCAATACGTGCCGAGAATCGGGAACTCATATTAGGACCTTTAAAAAACAATTCTCATCCTGCTTCAGGAGGGGCTACGGTAGGAGAAGCGTTCTTCAATTTCGAGTGAGACAAAAGAAAGAAATACACAAAAACAGCCAAATTCACACTATGGGAGATGGCCTTGTACTAAAGCAGAGCTGGCCAGACGGCCCCAGGGACCAGCCTGTAGCCCAGGAGAATCAGATTGATGGTGTGGTCGCAGTTGCGGGGAGCAGGGGGCTGCCCCAAGGACGAGAGGGACACGGAAGCATCTTCAGTGAAGTCCGGTTCCCACTGGGACTCCGGGGAGGGCGTCTGTCAGTCACGCTACTGAGCGCGCCCTTGGGTCACAACTCGGAAGGGACTTCTACATCCTGGGGTCCGTTATTATCACAGCAGGAAAAACTGACATCTGTTTCAAAGGAGGACCCGTGGGCGGTATTATGGGCGGTGAAACAGAGCTTGCTTCTCCCTTCATGCTCAACCACTCCATACTACAAAGAAAGTAGCCAATAGCCTTCAGGTCAGGGCGGGGGGACACGGAAGAGAGAGGTGCTGAAAAGAGGAGTATCTCCCAAGGGCAGAACCAAAAAGAACTAAAGTCTTTATTAGAAAAATATTGGAATCTTGGTCAATTCCACTCCCTCTCCTTTATTCAAATGTAGTTCATTTTTTAAAGTTACCTAACCAGGTTAACTGCCATGATGAGAAGATACCCTTGCCTGTCTCCCACCTCCCATCCCTTCCCCCAACCCCCCACAATGCTCCTTCTCTCCACAGACACAAATTCCAGTTTTCATCCTAAATCTGATGTGCTTTAAACAGTTCACAAGGCACTTCTGTACACAGCATCTCATCCTGCTTTTCCAACCGGTCATGGTGACCCGTCCCGCTACTCTATGCTGAACTCAGAGGGTTTGCGTGGCTCGCCCAAGGGGACAGCCTGTAAACAGGAGGGCAGGAAGTCCTATGTTGCGTCTCAGCACTCCAGATTCTGACCCCTCCTCGCCACCACACGGCCTGGCCCATCAGAGGCACCTAGTGGACCTATGGATTGGACGGCCATAGAACCCATGAGCATCACGGTCCAGAAGGAGTAAGTGGCAGGCTTAACACACGGAGCTGGTTAGCAACGGCACGGAATTTGGAAGCAAGGCACCAGGGCTGGTGGGTGGGTGGGCAGTGGTGTCTCCATGCAGTTCTGTGTCCCAGGTCCTCCACGGAACAGTAAGGTCAGTTGTAGTCCTCCCCAGCACCCTCCCCTTTAAAAAAACTCTGCCATTAATAGACTGTCCGAATTCTTCCCTGCTTTCTAAAACCCACAGTGTCAGAGAGGAAGGAAAACAAAGCAGCTGGTCTTGGCCACCCTTCCCAAGAGATTAAAGGACACATCCTGCGCGAGGGAAGGTAATACAATTCTACTCAGCTTCTCGTAACTTTCTTCCTTCTCCACACCTTGCAAAAGCTCGCTCCATCCCCCCTTCCTTATTCAGCATGCTAAGCCAGGCTGTCTTAGCCTCCTGGGCCCACAAAGCTAGGCAAAAAGGAAATACAACAACCCTCCCAAAATCAGCCACCTAGATTAAATAAACTTTCAAATTGTTATTCCTGATGGCGGTCCTGGCTACCAGACTAAGATTCTCTGCTGTGTGTGTCATGCTGGAAACTGTCTCTATTTGTCATTTACATGAGAGTGGCCTTTTACACACCAGGGCTGGTGACCACTTTGGACTCACCTGGTGCAACAGCAAGCTCTTAACATCTTTTTTTACTTTTTTGTTTGTTTGTTTTGCGGTACACGGGTCTCTCACTGTTGTGGCCTCTCCCGTTGCGGAGCACAGGCTCCAGACGCACAGGCTCAGAGGCCATGGCTCACGGGCCCAGCTGCTCCGCGGCACGTGGGATCTTCCCGGACCGGGGCACGGACCCGCGTCCCCTGCATCGGCAGGCGGACTCTCAACCACTGCGCCACCAGGGAAGCCCCGCTCTTAACATTTTTTTAAAATGGGTGACGGCAGGGCTCTAAAAGTGGGCAGGTGATGGAGGGGATACAAGTCTCTAGGAAACAATTTTTTTCTTAAAAATCAGCTGCAAACGATGAATGCTAGTGATTTTCTAAGCTTTAGAGTGGTTCATTAAACCCCATGAAGAGCTTTTTATCTTAACTCAGAGGGAAGAGGAAGAGAGTGAAAGCAAACAGAAGGGGTCTGACCATCTCTTATTCCAAGCTGTTAAATATTAAAATATTTAATATTAAGGATAGCCCACGCGCTGCAGCCTCTGATGGCCAACAGCTCAGTGGATCACTGTCTCTTACGTGTCTTTGGTTGTTGCTGTGAAACACTCAGGGTATAAGGAAATCTATTAACTACAGAGGACAAGTTCCAAGAGAGAGAAAGAACAGCTTTGTATCTAACACATGCTCGGATACCAGAAACGGAGAAGCCGGGGAAGGCGTGGGGGAGTTTTCCCCACGGCAGTGAGTGCCACAGCCAAACCCAGGACGCACTGCCTTGTCTTTCTCCTCCAGAGAGAAGCCCTCCCCCTTGCCTCTTCAGGTCACTTCTGCGTCTGCTCAGCCCAAGCCCCTGGAAGCTTTCGTCCAGGGCAGTAGGCACACAGCACTGTGGGATGTCCCGAGATAGGATGTGCCTGGATGGATGTGCTTCTGAATCTTTTGTGAAATTTGACTGCCTGCCCTCCATTTCACCCTGGGTGGGGAAATGCCAGTGGCTTGGATGGTTATGTTTCATTTGGAATCATTCTAAACAGTTTAATTAATTTGTCATGTTGAAAAATCCACCTTGCTTTCGGAATCTGTTCCCCATCTTAATTTCCACCAGAGGCACATAGGCTACGGTGCCCTTAGAAGAATACTGACTCGGCCTTGCTGTAACCTTGGTATGTCTTCACCATCTACCAAAAGCGAAATAGAGTACTCTTAGGAACTCTCGTCCCAAATCCTGTCTCTTATTTCTTGACTCCAAATGAGAAAGTCAGTGCTTAACCACCTCTTTGAGATTTAAATAGGGGTTACGACAGTGCAAATACACATGATTTCAAATTGCAAACTGACAGATTTGGGAATCTCCATAGGTGTGTACAAATCATACAAGTGCAGGTTTTGATGAAAAGTGCAATCAGCATTGCTTTGTTAAATTTAAGTTTTCTTTAAATAGACACTTAAGTGTAGAAAGACACTTAAAATTATAAAGTAAATCTCAGGCTATTATCTCCTTCTCTTTTTTTTTTTTTTTTTTTTTTTTGCGGTACGCGGGCCTCTCACTGCTGTGGCCTCTCCCATTGCGGAGCACAGGCTCTGGACGCGCAGGCTCAGCGGCCATGGCTCACGGGCCCAGCCGCTCCGCGGCATGTGGGATCTTCCCGGACTGGGGCACGAACCCGTGTCCCCCGCATCGGCAGGTGGACTCTCAACCACTGCGCCACCAGGGAAGCCCCAATTATCTCCTTCTCTTGATTATACAAACTCTTTTCTCCTCAAACAGCTACAATCCAGGTTCTGGCCATCTCCTACTGCTTCTGCCCTGCGCTGAAAGATTGTTTCCTTTTCTATACCATGGAAGATGTCTAAATACTAGAAACAATGTTATGGTAAAATGTATGACAAGGAAATGTGCATTACCCACGATTGCGTTGAACGAGTGGCTGCACCCAATAGGCCACAGATACATGGATTAAAGATACATCTTTTGTAACTGTGACTTTATGATCTCATGAACAGTCTCAAGACATTTATGTAAAACACTACAATCCAAGACATAGTAGGTCTAGCACACAAACCACATCATAAACAGTATCAGACATATCTGCCAGTTCTGAGCTGGTGACGGAAATTACGAATAAGCATGTTCCTATCATTTGTTCCTCACAAGATCGTACTCTGAAGTTTCAAAAACAACTCATTGAATCAATAGTAATCCATTTGGATAACTGTATGCAGCTTGTATTATTTTAATTCAAATTTAAATCTGATTGCTTCATTTTAAGGGTTTCAAAAAGATATCTATAATTTTGGACTCTTGGCATAATCTAAGGTAGCTGAGGTTTTTAAATTGCTTAACTTGAAAGAGCTCATTTTTAAAAATATATTCGCACTCCTATACGTAATTGGTAATGATGTACACTGCATTCTGTGCTGTTGAGAATAGGTACAGATTTCTGGTCAATCAACACCAAACTCATCTCTAGACATCCCAATACTCAGATTCATCTTGTATCATTTTCATTTTTGAAATTCAGGCCAGATGAATTAGTCATGTTTAAAATAGTCTAGTGTAATCACACACACACACAGACACACACACACAAATGAATGTATATAAAACTGGAGAAATCTGAAAAAGGTTGGTGGATTGTGTCAATGTCAGTTTTCTTATTGGAGTATAACACTGTAGTCATGCAAGAGGTCACCACTGGGGAACACTGGCTGAAAGGTATATGGGATCCTCTCTGTATTATTTCTTACAATTGCATGTGCGTCAATTATCTCAAAAATTTAAAGAAAAGAAGCAAGGAAGACAACAGTATATTATATCACCATTTAGTTTTTAAAAATATGTATATGTCTTATGTATCTATACATATACAGACTTACCTGCATACACGTACAAACATAAGAGCCATACATACATTATGTCTTTGTATGTGTATATGTCTTTCTATATATATATATCCTTACTTCTGTAAGGATACCTAAGAAATCACTAATGCTGGTTGTTTCTGAGGAGAAAAACTTAAGAAACAGAGTGCTTATTTGCTTTTCACAGGATACCCCTCTGTGCCTGTTGAATTTTGTGCTATTGGCATTACTCACTCAAAAAATAATTCTTTAGGGCTTCCCTGGTGGCGCGGTGGTTGGGAGTCCGCCTGCCGATGCAGGGGACGCGGGTTCGTGCCCCGGTCCGGGAAGATCCCACGTGCCGCGGAGCGGCTGAGCCCATGGGCCGTGGCCGCTGGGCCTGCGCGTCCGGAGCCTGTGCTCCGCAACGGGAGAGGCCGCAGCAGTGAGAGGCCCGCGTACCGCCAAAAGAAAAAAGAAAAGAAAAAATTCTTTTAAGAGTGAGGAGAAAACAGACATTTGAAACCTAAAACAAACAGAAACAAACCAAAGAATCTTAGCATACACTAAAAGCCTTAGTGAACCCATGTAAGAAGTCCTAACTGTGACACACACGCACGCACGCACGCACGCACGCACGCACGCACGCACTGGCAGTGAAGATGCAAATAGAGAAACAGGAGAAGGTCTCTTACGGCTGGAGACGCAGTAGGACAGCCGGCAGTTGATCTTCCGGAAGAGCTGCTTGTTAATTGGCCGGAGAAGGAGAGTGAAGAGCTGAGCGGCGTTGACGATGAGCCCCGAGGCGATGAACACGTAACAGAAGATGAGATGGCACAGGAACTGAGACTTCAGCAACGCGATGAGGCCCATGCTGGGCGGGCGCTCCTCGCCAAACCCCAAACGCCCACCGTACAACACGCCCAGAGGACAGGACGGCCGGGACTCAGGAATACGCCTGAAACACACACCGATATCAAATGTGAGAAAACATATTACCTGCTCTTACAGGCAGGGGAAAAAAAAACTCTTAGAAGAAAAATATACTCTCGAGAGTAAAGACATTCTACAAGGAACTCCCTGGTGCTCCCGTGGTTAGGATTCCAAGCTTTCACTGCAAGGGGCATGGGTTTGATCCCTGGTCAGGGAACTAAGGTCCCCGACAAGCCAAGTGGCCAAAAATTTAAAAAAATTTAAACACGTTGTACATTCGTTGATTTATTTTTATTTCAAGAACTTTTTTTTTTTTTTTTTTTTTTTTTGGCCAAGCCGTGCAGCTTGTGGGATCTTAACTCCCCGACCAGGGACTGAAGCCAGGCCCTCAGCGCAGAGTCCTAACCACTGGACCGCCAGGGAATTCCAGCAAGCATTTATAATAGCGCTTCCTTAAGGTCGGGTACAGTTTCAGTCCTTTAAAAAGAATAGTTCCTGGGCTTCCCTGGTGGCGCAGTGGTTGCGAGTCCGCCTGCCGATGCAGGGGACACGGGTTCGTGCCCTGGTCCGGGAAGATCCCACATGCCGTGGAGCGGCTGGGCCCGTGAGCCATGGCCGCTGGGCCTGCGCGTCTGGAGCCTGTGCTCCGCAGCGGGAGAGGCCACAGCAGTGAGAGGCCCGTGTACCGCAAAAACAAAAACAACAAAAAAAAGAATAGTTCCTTTAACTGCACTAATGCCTGCAAGGCGGGCACTGTTATTACACAGGAGGGTATGAGGCCCACAGAGGTTAAGCAACTTGGTCAGGGTTCCGCAGGCCTCACCGCTAAGGAGAGGCTGGTGGCCACAGTCCGCAAGTCTGGACCTTCCCTCCTACCTGCCTACTGCCCCCGGTGACCCCTCCACACCTCCCTCCACTCGTCATCTCCAGATCTCAGCCCAAACGGCACTTCTGGCAAGACCTCCCCAAATGCGTGCCTGCCAGGGGGAGGCTGGGGGCCACCCCTGGGGTGGTGTTCGGTGGGGGGTGCGCAGGCGGCACCCTCTGCCGTTTCCGTGTTACTGCTTCACCTGTTCGCCTTCCTAAACTGGACCGTCACTCCTCCGGGGCACACGACCATCCTCAAGATCAGTCCTGTCTCCCCACCTTGAAGCAGTCACCGGCACAGAGTTGGAACTTAATTAAAAACACATATATGGGGCTTCCCTGGTGGCGCAACGGTTAAGAATCCGCCTGCCAATGCAGCGGACACGGGTTCGAGCCCTGGTCCGGGAAGATCCCACGAGGCGGAGCAACTAAGCCCGTGCGCCACAACTACTGAGCCTGTGCTCTAGAGCCCGCAAACCACAACTACTGAGCCTGTGCCCCACAACTACTGAAGCCTGTGCACCTAGAGCCCATGCTCCACAGCAAGAGAAGCCACCACAATGAGAAGCCCAGGTACTGCAACGAAGAGTAGCCCCCGCTCGCCGCAACTAGAGAAAGCCCGCCAGCAGCAACGAAGACCCAACGCAGCCAAAAACTAAATAAATGAATAAAAATTAAAAAAAAATACATATATATTTGTGGAATGATTTAATGAGGGGAAACAAGGGATGAACTCTGAGATATCGGTAAACACAGATAACCAACTATGAAGGCAAGAGGAACACCCCACCACACTCCTGACACACACACACAGACACACACACACAGACACACACACATGCACACATGCACGCTTAAGAGTTCTAAGATTGAACAGAAACTCAAAACATGCACAGCAGCCAGACTCACGGCCCTGTCATCAGTCTCCAACCCCAGAATGGAATAATGAAATAACTGTCCAGTTCGGCAAACTAAGCCTTTGAGGAACAGCCTGAAGGCAGGAGGTTCGTATACTCTGCTGGAGAAAACGTAAGTCAGAGAGCCTGATGCGTAGCAGGCTAGCTTCTCCCGGAAGCAGAACGTCATTGCAAACGACCTCAGGAACAGCTCCAACAGCAGGACGAACTTTCTAACAGTGAAGAGATCCTAGACGTCATTACAATCTTTATGGATAATACTCTTCCCCAAAAAATCTGTACGACAGTATCACATATATGATCTCATTTTAAGCCTCAGATGAATCCCATGAGTATTACTATTATCCCATTTATCAGAGTAAGAAACTGAGATGCCCCATAGGTTGGGCGATTTGCCTGAGGTTGCCACCATCAGTAACTGACCTTAAGATTCAGTCTGACGGGGCTTCCCGGGTGGCACAGTGGTTAAGAATCCGCCTGCCAATGCAGGGGACACGGGTTCGAGCCCTGGTCTGGGAAGATCCCACATGCCGCGGAGCAACTAAGCCCGTGCGCCACAACTACTGAAGCCTGCACACCACAACTACTGAAGGCCACTCACCTACAGCCCATGCTCCGCAACAAGAGAAGCCACCGCAATGAGAAGCCCGTGCACCACAACAAAGAGCAGCCCCCGCTCGCCACAACTAGAGAAAGCCTGCACGCAGCAACAGACCCAACGCAGCCATAATTAATTAATTAATTATTTTAAAAGTGCTTAAAAGGATTCAGTCTGACGTCCGAGCTCTTTCTCCTCCAGCTCTCTGGGCGACTTTACTCCTGGGGTGTGAGGTGGGGCTTCTCCTGGGCTCAGAACTCCCCTCCACAGAGCAGCCCAGAAAGGAGCCCAGGGCAAAACCAGTGCCGCCTTCAGTGAGGTTCATAGTCCCAAACTAGGCGCAGAGTTGGGGACATGGGACTTGCTTCTGGGCCTCCTAGGCTGGTTTTGAGGACAGTCTTGGGCATAAGGACAGTCACAAGGTGCATTCCTGTAAAACATGACCCTCCCTTAGACTAACTGGAAGGCACGCTGTGATTCCTATGTGTTTCTGAGACGAGGGAAATAGAAAGTACCTTTGGCCTGATTTCTCTGAAGTCAGCTCAGCTCAGCTGAGACCATCTGTCTCCCCAGAAGCCCTGCTCTCTGGCACAAAGCCAGGACGCTGCAGGGGCTGAAGCAGCCCCTCTTCAATCTTTTTCAGAAAGCACTGCCCTGGGACACCTCCCAGCTGTCAAACTCTTTACTTAGTTTCAACACACCCAGTCTCTCTCGAAGGCACAGACATTAAGCTCACCTCAATGCACTTGGCCTTCAGGAGCTACATGAATAGAAGTGACGCACGTCGGTGACAATTCAGCAGCAGCTATGGTTTGAGGTGGAATATTCACGTGCTGTATTCATTTGTCCTTGGATTAGCCTCTAAAAGCTTCCAGACACTCTGGGCCAGAAGAAATGTGATTCTTCACTAGGTTTCTGGGACCTAGTGTTTGGAAAGTATTTGACAAATCCTTTGCTTTGCTGATTTAACACTAAGAAATGGAAGTCAGCTGGTACTGGAAACGCAGGGGATTGAATGCTACCTTCCTCGGTTTCCTGTCAGAAGTAGGGCATGACGAAGAAAAAGTAAGCTTTTCTTTTTTTCCTTGTATAAGTCCAGGGACCAGCACGCCCTTTAGTAAAACCCTCGCTAGTACTGCATGAACCAGGGGTCTAACTCAACGTTGGTGAGCTTTAGGAGTCACGAGGGAGGGGGTCACAGACAGGCGGGCCTTGGCTGGCTTTGTTCTGCCCCAGATCCCCTTCCTAGACTGGTGTGGGTTTGGAGTTCAACTGTCTGGGTTTGAAGCTGTTATACCTCTTACTGGTCGTGTATCCTCAGGTAAATTAACTTTTCTGAATCTCGGATTCTTTATCTACAAAAAGGGCTAAAAGATTGTAATCAAAATTCCAAGAAGGCTGTTGTTTTTTGCAAAACTTTATCTGTTTCTCAAATTTATATTCAAGAGCAAAAGCCACAAGAATAGCAAAGGAAATGCATGATGAACAATAAGGTGAGAAGTGCTGTGAGTTTATTAAACAATTTAACTGATTATTAAAAGAGAGACAAGGCTAAACTTTTTAGGGGGGGTGTCTAGTGGGTGAATATGTGTTGCATGTCTTAAGTTTATTCCAGATAGAAGTTTGGGGGGACCGTCCTACACTTCTTTTTTTTTTTTTTTTTTTTT
>NW_006785407.1:881808-893096 GCF_000442215.2 Lipotes vexillifer | reverse complement strand
GCTGTATGCGGGCCTCTCACTGTTGTGGCCTCTCCCGCCGCAGAGCACAGGCTCCGGATGCACAGGCTCAGCGGCCATGGCTCACGGGCCCAGCCGCTCCGCGACACATGGGATCTTCCCGGACCGGGGCACGAACCCGTGTCCCCTGCATCGGCAGGCAGACTCTCAACCACAGCGCCACCAGGGAAGCCCCATCCTACCCTTCTTGACTAAAGGCAAGCTTTCTCTCTAATGTGGTGATTTGCCAATTCGGTACCATACTGAGGAAAGATGGTGTAAAGATTTGACCAGTGATAAAAACAGGTAGAGAGAAAACATTTTAAAATTCTTGCCTTTTCCCCTAATTTTTGGTGGAAGGATTACAGGTGGTTTCATTTTTCTTGCCCGTGTTTTATTACTCTTTTCTATAATGAGAATGAGATTCTCCCTGTTCCTGGGCACAGAGCTGGATGGACACGTTTCCCAGCATCCCTGCCATTGGTTAGATGTGGTCAGAGGATGGAGCACACGGGGTGATGAAGGTGGTCCCTGCAGGCTGCTTGCAAACTTGATGAGGAAGAACCACGGGGTGGGCTCACCCTGTCAGGTGAGCGGAAAGGTGGAAATCCAGCCCATCAGCAACGGACCAGAGAAATTCTGGAACGTGAAGGCAACCTGAGACCACCTTGAATCCAAGCACAGCTGATGGTGAGGGTGACACAGGCCAGATGCTAGAGGCTAAGGGACGTTGCAGGAATGTTCGAATCTGGCAGTTCCGGCTAGAAATCCAGGCTCGGCCGCTGCCTAGCTGCATCCCTTACTGAACTTCCACAGCCCCCAGCTTCCTCCTCTGCGAAACCAGAACAAGACCACCAACACAAGGTTGCTGCAAGGCTCACGTATAATAAAGCATCTAAAACACTTAACACGATGCCTGGAACACAGGGAGCTCACAATAATGGGAGAATTTTTCTCTCATTTCAAGAAAAGAAAGAAGCAAAGAAGGAGCAGCTAAGATGTATTACTTTGGCATCCCTGGGAAAGCCAGTGAGATATAAATCAGTTTTCCTTCTCACTCCCTAGCTACTGACAGAGCCTGATGTTTTCTTTAATTTACCTTGAAGTGTGTTAAAACATTTCCTCCCCCATTTGTTTTCACTCTAATCTGTCCTTTACTGCTAGTGACTCTGAAATGGGAAGTGATGTGTTCACCAAAACTCACATGGATGGTACCCTTTTAACTAGGTAATAACCTTGGCAAAGCATGGAGATGACAAAGGGACTTCGGAATAAGGGAAAGTGCCAGCCAGCAGGATGCTTTCATTACCCTTGTGTTTCCCACGCAGATTTCTACCCCGAAACTGGGCAGATGCAGAGAAGCTGGCGTGCACACACCGGTGGAGCTTTGCTACCTGCGACTCTTGCAGGGTGAGGGGTGGGAACGCAGATGGCATCATATGCCACCCGGCCGCCGTCAGCGGAAACATAAACAAATAAAAGCAGCTCAGAATCTCCCCACGAGAGAATTCAAGGTGCATCCTTCTCCAAAGATGCAGCTTCAACGTAAAGCATCAATTAGAGAACACACGGGAGGACCTGAGTTAAGACTTTGGTCCTTCTGCCCTAGTCAATATTCTGCAACTATTAAAATAAGCATGAACTTCAGACATACTCAGGAAGACACTTAACCTGAAATGGGATGAACTCTTTCACTAGCTTGTTTTTAAAGATTTTGGTGGGTTTGTTTTTTATTTTTTTGTTTTGTGTACATTTACATGACAGAACTAAACCAGGTCAGGGTTTTAGAAGAAGCCAAAGCTTCCTTCCAAAGAAATCACTCCAAGTGGAATTGCGAAGATAATGCCCATGATCAATTTAGTACCATCACTGAAATCTATACAACCCATCATTTAGGCTCTTTTAATCCCAAACACCAGAATAGCGTTCACAAAACAGAAAAGGTACCTAACAAATGCTAACTGAAACAATGCTACTTTTTATACTGCAAACTAAAACTGGTAATACGCCATTTTAAAAGAGCTGGGGTAAAACGGACTCATTCTCATAATGAGAACAACCACACAACCTTTTTAGAAAGCAACGTGGCATCAACATCTTCACACCACTTGATTTCGTAGGCCAACCTCTGACCATCTCTCTCAAGGATAAAACTAGCTTATAGAAAATTCTCTCTGCCCCAAGATATTCAACCAGTATTATTTATAAGCACCCAAAATTAGAAACCACTTACCTTTCTGACATGAGGAAACAATCAAGTGAATTATGGGAAACCCACACAATCGAATGAAGAAAGTATCACTATAATAGGTTTGTAGTTAAGATGGAAACATTTTCATTATGATATTGGGAGATAAAGGTCACCGAATTATATATAGAGAATAATCACAACTCTAAAAAACACTAGCAGTAGTTATCTTTCTGTGTGTGCACGCACAACTCAAGTAGCGCTGGCTGGTGGACTTTGTTTCTGGACCAATACTTTTGGTCTATAAGGCACAGAATGCCCAGGCACAAAGGTGCCTTGCAGGAAAGGGATGTGGATGCGGTCCCAGGTGAAATGAGTGGCGGGCTGTTCCAGTGGTCCAACTTTCAGATCTCGAATTCTACTTTAAGTTAAATAAATTTAGCAAAAATCTCCAAGAGGGCAGCAAGGAACTTGTGGCAGCCCGAGGCAGCCACTTAGCACTTCCTCCTGAGAAACATGGATAAATTTAGTTTTGGATTCCCGGGAGTTACACTGGCCCAAGGCCCAAAACAAAACACGAGAGAAAGTGTTCTAGACTGAATTTAACTGTCTCTGGGACCATCTCTTACTAAAATATTCCTCAATTAAAAAATTATCATTGTCTAATGGTTGGCAGAAGCCTCTATAAAATTAGCTTATTTTAAAATTTGATGGAACAGTCCTTTGTCTAATACCCCTGTACCATATATTAAGTCCATTAAAACAAAAACTCCAAAGAAGTCATAAATCATACTCAACTATTTCATTACATCCAATAATAAATAACCCTCACTCAGTCTCTCTCCAAAATCTAATTTTAGGATAATAAAAATGTAAGTCTATAGAAAACTGAGGTTTCTAAGTTTATGTTTAACAGCTGCTTCTGAGCAGCTTCTAAGAGAGAAAAGAAATCCTAAAGCGTTTTAAATCTAATCCAAGGAAACCAGGATCAGGTGAACCCAGATGGATAACCTAGGTAACTTTTTCTGTCATAAGAAAAAACAAAGATAAAGGAAATTAAATGCGGTATTCCCTAAGGCCTTTTGTAGCTCTGACAGCTACAAGATTAAAACATCTAGAGTTAAACATCAAGTCTTCTGAATGGTACCCAGTGCAGCAGAATAAGTCCACTGAATGTTTTACACACACATCGTCCCATTAACTGTCACAAAAACCTACTATGGAAGGTATTGTTATCCCCATTTCACAGATGAGGAAACTGAGGTTTAGTGAGACCAGGGAACATGCAAAAGTCAAAGAGAGAGTAAACTAAGCTCAGGTTAGGCTGCTTTTAAGACAGGAAGCCCAAGACAGCTAGACTCCGCAGGAACGTGGCCTTATTTCATGAACTTGGTTCCATATTTCACCTCATGGTTCCCTGTCTGACTGTTGGGGTGATCGTGAGTTTTTGAGCCACTGCCCCACCAGTCAGTCCTGCAGAGACCCAGTCATGCCCTCCTTCCAGGTAGAAGGTCTGCCATCCCCAAACCCCAATCCGGCTCTCCCACGGTCCCTGGGATCGGAGGGCTCTGACCTCACAGAGCTGGTGCAGTCGGAGCGAGCTGGTGCCTAGCTGCATTTCCAACAACCAAGAGTGTGTGAACTATTTTATAAGATACTCAGTGGAAAATATATTTTTAAATTATGTTCGATCTCTGGAAGTTTCCAAAAAATTTTATGAAGTCCTGATAAAACTCGAATATCATGAAATCATGAAACCCAAAACTGAAATGAAATAAGGAAAATTAATCTTCCAAGTGGGGAAGCAGACACATTTCTGCTTTAAATGAGTCTATCCCAATTAATCTTGAAATCTTTTCAAAAATGGAAGACTGATGGAGGTTGCATGGAGATTGTTATAATCTTCACACCATTATTGCTGCCACGTGGCATGGCCATCAACTCAGTCACACACCTGTGAAGGCTGAAAATATATATGGAGGCTGAGGAAGAGGAAGGGGCCGCTCTCGCCTCCCCTCCCATCCAAGCAGGGAGATGGCCTGCGACCAGCTCAGGGCCTCCAGGAGCAGGCGTGAGGTATATGCATCACCAGCTGGCACCCGCAACAAAAAAGAGAGCTTTATTCAGTGTAGAATCCACCTCCTACTCCAGTCCTACCGTCACCAAGGCAACACGGTCAGGACAGCGGTCTCATCACACTGCCCACCTCTCTCCTTCCCATGTGGGCCGTGACAAAGCCGCGTGGCCAAGGCACGCCGCCTAAGGGGAACCTCGCCAGGTGGCCGCTGGTGTCAAGCCCATCTACCTACTGTGTGACCCTGGGCGAGGAACTTGTCTTCGCTGAGCCTCAGTTTCTGCATCTGTTTAATGGAGGCAATAATCCGGTCCCCAGGGATATTGTGCTGATGAGATGCAGCAGCCAGCTCAGGCCTCAGGAGGGCACTCCTGGGTACCAGGGTCCACCGGGGCTCCCAGACTGCCTGTGACATGCCCCTCCTTCAGCTGCTTCTCCCACGTGCCCCCACCCCAAAACCAGCTACCATCTTTTTTTTACCAAACTTTCCACCTGTGGCTCTCATGATCCATTTCTTTTGTTTGTTTTCGTAAGATTTTCCTCATTGGAACATGTTTTTTCGGACATCCACACAATCCAGAATGCCTCTGAGCCCAAAGTGACTTGTAAGACTGCCCCAAAGTCCAGTCACAAGTTTTAAAGAAGGGATTATGTCTCCATTCCCAACCTAAAGGAAGACAGTTCACAGTCATCTGTTCTGAGGCCCTCTTTATAATGATGGGTAATAGCTGTTAGTTCCCATAGAAATTATATTAAAGAAATGAGTTGAAGAAAACAGTATGAAGGTGCCTCAAAACACTAAAAATAGAGCTGCCATGTGATCCTGCAATCCCACTCCTGGCCATATGTTCGGAGAAAACTGTAATTTGAAAATATACACGCACCCCTATGTTCACAGCAGCTCTATTTACAATAGCCAAGACAGGGAAACTACCCAAATGTCCATCAACAGATGAATGAACAGAGAAGTTATGGCATATATATACAGCGGAATACTATTCAGCCATAAAAAGGAATGAAATAATGCCATTTGCAGCAAGATGGATGCGACTTGAGATTATCATACTAAGCTAAGTCAGTCAGAAAGAGAAAGACAAATATCATGTGATATCACTTATATGTGGAATCTAAAATATGACACAAATGAACTTATCTATGAAACAGAAACAGACCCACAGACATAGAGAACAGACTTGTAGTTGCCAAGGGGGAGAGGGGTGAGGGAGGGATGGACTGGGGGTTTGGGATTAGCAGGTGCCAACTATTATATAGAGAATGGATAAACAACAAGGTCCTACTGTAGAGCACAGGGAACTCTACTCAATATCCCGTGATAAACCATAATGGAAAAGAATATGAAAAAGAATGTATATATGTATAACTGGATCACTTTGCTGCCGTAGAGCAGAAATTAACACTTCACTGTAGATCAACTACACTTCAACAAAATAAATTTTAAAAAAAGAGCTGAACATAATACAATAAATATGAACCTTGTTCTGACTTCATGGAGGAGAAATGAAAACTGGTATTGACAAGACGCAGACTCTCAGCACTTTGGTGCCCTGTGAATACACCAGTATTTCCCTGACCTCACGGAGCCTTACGATAAGGAGCTGAGGACACAATTCTCGCCAGATGTTATATGTAAAGGATGAGCAGACAAAAGGTGTGTCTGCATCACCAAGGGGGCAGATTGGAGTGGGCAGACTTCTGAGTAGTGTGAAGCCGGGGCCAGTTACCAGTGCAGACAGACATGTGCTTGGGTCCCCAGCAAATCACAGCACCTAATTCTTTTTCATAAAAGCTGCTCTTTAATATTTCAAAATAAACCGAAAACCAATAATAATAAAAAGCCTTTAAATTAAGACTTATGGGGCTTCCCTGGTGGTGCAGTGGTTGAGAGTCCACCTGCCGATGCAGGGGATACGGGTTCGTGCCCCGGTCCAGGAAGATCCCACATGCCGCGGAGCGGCTGGGCCCGTGAGCCATGGCCGCTGAGCCTGCGCGTCTGAAGCCTGTGCCCCGCAACAGGAGAGGCCACAGCAGTTAGAGGCCCGCGTACCGCAAAAAAAATAATAATAATAATAAGACTTATGGCAAAATTCAAAATATTGTTGGAAATTTCCTTAAACTTACTTTATAATTCAATCTTTTCATTTTCAGTACCCATTGGGGGAAGGGGTACAACCCTAACCTTTTCAGTATTGAGAAGCTCTAACCTTTAAGCAGGCTCCCCTATGGACAAACAACCGCACATGGTCTGTGAATGGCCAAGCCAGGACACCGTGGGGATACCACCGAACAGAGTCAGCCAAGCACATCCTCCGGCATCGTTTTCCAGTAAAGTTGAGAAGATCGCCCAAATCTCTCCACTCCTTCTGGCCTAGCCCACCTAGTCTGTCTGGGTCGCCAGCTCCATCAGGAGTGATGACTCTCACCATTATGCTGAGGACGACACACTGCCTGTGGCCACGTGAGCAGGGCACGTAACCAGCAGAGGTCACCAGCCTTGGACAAATGGCCAAACTGCTAGCTCTTGGTGGGGGGGCTCCAAGCATCAGAGACAGGCCATCTCAGAAAGCCAAGCATACGTGAAGTGACAGTAACCAAAGCTTGCAGAGCACGTCACAAAACCATGTGGACGTGGGAAGCTCCACACAGCAGCTAACTGGTGCAAATACAAGGCAGGAGGCATCATGACTGGGAACTGATTTTGCACCGGGATGTGTCAACTGGACTACAGCCCTCCTTGGGAACCCAGAAATCATGACTCTACTAGTGGCTGAAGAAATAAATGCAGAAGCGGAGGCACCAGTATTGAGTCGGGGGCTGGGTTTGACTACTGATCATCTATCTGTGTGTCCGTATCACCTTGGTCACTTGGCCTCTAGAAATCTCAGCTTCCTCATCTGTCAGTGGGAAGCTCTGCCAGATACACCTGACCCCACAAGGGTGGTGGGAGAGGTCAGTGAGGTAAGAAAAGAATGTGCAAAGGCTGCTGGGCAGACGCTTAGGCACCTGTAACCACTCTCAATTCTATGGCTCAGAAAATGGAAAATGGGGCCACTTGTCCAGATGTTCTCAACTAGAATGCTTCTGATTCATGGAAACTAACATGGCCTTAGTACCCCGGGGTACTTGCCAGAGAGCAGGGTTTGGAGGAAGCACCCTGCTGGCTCTGTCATGACCAAGAGTTCACTGTAGGTGGGGTGGGTCCCTGAGGGTCTGCTCAGAGGAGCTAATTTGGGCGGGGACAGCAAGTGATCTTTTTTTTTTTTTTAATTTATTATTTTTGGCTGCGTTGGGTCTTTGTTGCTGCGCATGGGCTTTCTGTAGTTGTGGCGAGCGGGGGCTACTCTTCACTGCAGTGTGCAGGCTTCTCATTGCGGTGGCTTCTCTTGTTGTGGAGCACGGGCTCTAGGTATGCAGGCTTCAGCAGTTGTGGCTCGCAGGCTCTAGAGCACAAGCTCAGTAGTCGTGGCACACGGGCTCCGTAGTTGTGGCTCGCAGGCTCTAGAGAGCAGGCTCAGTAGTTGTGGCGCACGAGCTTAGTTGCTCCGCAGCATGTGGGATCTTCCCGGACCAGGGCTCGAACCTATCGAACCTATGTCCCCTGTGTTGGCAGGCGGATTCTTAACCACTGTGCCACCAGGGAAGCCCCAGCAAGTGATCTTTCTTTTTCTTCTGCATCACAGACACCAGTAACCAGGCTCTTTTCTCTCCGGTGGGTCCCTCTCCATTGTCCTCACTGCTCGTTAAGCGCCCTTGACCCTCGAGTTCTTGGAGACCCTGCTGTTGCCCATCCTCATGTTCTGGTAAGGAGGGTAGGGGACAGTGGGAGATCGATAAGACTAGATTCCAAATCTTTCATTTCCTTGATTTTCATAAAGGGATGCCAATGAACCCGGGCAATTTCCCCGACTTGATTCATGCATAATGGGCCCGAAGAGAGACTTACTAGAAAACAAATGCACTTAAATGCTTTCCTGACATGAATCATTTATTGAAGACAGAATTGCTGGCTGTGAGCACCCAAAATAAGCTGACTTACAGTATCCTTGTTTCTAGATAGATCTGAAACACGATCACAGAATACTGACGTACTCAGCTATGAACGATGCTTTTGGGGTCATTATGGACTGGCTATTCCTCGAAAAGTTTCATTAAGAACAGCAGTGATAAAACACAAACAGGGCCTTCTCTCTCTCTCCTTTTCTTTTTCTACTTTCCTGAGTCACAAACCTCAGGAATACAGGATGCTTGGTGAAAGCAGTGATGTTCCTTCCAATTTCTGTTAAGTAGAATCTGGAACAGGTATTCTGGGATTCATGCAAACATTCAATAATCCACTGACAACTTTATTCATTCATTAGGTCGTCTGTCCGCCAAGCTACCCATTCATCCATGAAGTCAAAAATTCACTGATTCATATTTATTGTTGCAGCTCTATTTATACCATTGCATTAGACTGCTGAAAGTAAGCATAGGGGATTCTTACAGAGTCCCTCTCTGTGTTTTATGTGGGTGAGTATCATGCCCAATAAACCAAAGTATTTATTGAGTAATTATTTCCAGGCCCGGGATGAACCCCCAACCCCTTCCACTTCTTACAGAATAAATAGATGCTCAATACATGTTGATTCAATCCAAATTTCTAGACGACCTAATTTAGTCTCCATACCAATAACCCTGAATTGTCAAAAACAATGTACAAAGGGATAACATGAACTGAGAAAGTCCTAGGTTTCTTTCCCATTATAATAAGGACAGAGCAGATGACCCAACAATTTACTCTCCCTACAGAAGCCATGCAGATAAACCCACACGATTTCTTTTTCAACCGTTATATCCTGTAACCAAGCAGAGAATCCTCTTCTACCTCATGAAACTGCATGAGGCAATAAATCAAACTGACACGAAAATAACTAAAATGAAAGCAAATTACCTGCTTAAACCCCAGTAGGGGAGTTCAGATGTTGGTTGGGGAACAGAGTTGACTTTTCTCTAAACAAAGAATCTTCTATTAAAATAAAATCTGGTAAAAGTAAAGGAAATTACTCTCATAGAGTAAGTCACTTAGTGAACCAAAGTCATGAATTCTTTTAAAGGCAACTTCCCCCATTATAACAGTAATTCACATTCACTATAAAAATTTTGTAGTCTAGGGCTTCTCTGGTGGCGCAGTGGTTGAGAGTCCGCCTGCCGATGCAGGGGACGCGGGTTCGTGTCCCGGTCCGGGAAGATCCCACATGCTGTGGAGCGGCTGGGCCCGTGAGCCATGGCCGCTGAGCCTGCGCGTCCGGAGCCTGTGCTCCGCAACGGGAGAGGCCACAACAGTGAGAGGCCCGCATACCGCAAAAAAAAAAAAAAAAAAAAAATTTTGTAGTCTAAAATGTAGAAATTTTACCACCTATACGGCCACTGACACTTTGGTTTATTTTCTTCTAGTCTTCAGTGAAGACACTGGCTTTTTTTTTTTTCTTTGCTAGATAAAACCATTGCAGGGACTTCCCTGGTGGCGCAGTGGTTAAGAATCCGCCTGCCAATGCAGGGGACACGGGTTTGAGCCCTGGTCCAGGAAGATCCCACATGCTATGGAGCAACTAAGCCCTTGAGCCACACAACTACTGGAGCCCGTGTGCCTAGCACCCATGCTCTTCAACAAGAGAAGCCACCACAATGAGAAGCCCGGGCACCGCAATGAAGAGTAGCCCCCGCTCGCCGCAACTAGAGAAAGCCCGCGTGCAGCAACGAAGACCCAACACAGCCAAAAATAAATAAATAAATAAATAACCATTGCAGAGGCTTTTCGTTTTCAAATATAGTTGTGATCTTCTGTTAAATCAATTTTACATGACCTTTTCTTAACCTTTAGTGAGATCATTTTCAATGTCCTTATCCCAATATAAATACTCTAGTAGTTACACTGGACATACCATAATTGTTATCTTATTGCCTCATCACTGTATTATTTAGGCTTCTTTTGTCTTTTTAATAACAAGTAACGCAGGGAACTTCCCTGGTGGCTCAGCAGTTAAGAATCCACCTACCAATGCTGGGCACATGGGTTTGATCCCTGGTCTGGGAAGATCCCACATGTCGCAGAGCAACTAAGCGCATGTACCACAACTACTGAGCCTGCACTCTAGAGCCCGCGAGCCACAACTACTGAGCCCGCACGCCACAACTACTGAGCCCGTGAGCCTCGAGCCCGTGCTCTGCCACAAGAGAAGCCACCGCAATGAGAAGCCCACGCACAGCAATGAAGAGTAGCCCCCACTCGCCACAACTAGAGAAAGCCCACGCACAGCAACAAAGACCCAACACATCCAAAAATATATTAATAAATTTATTTTTTTTTAATAATTAGTAATGCAACAATTAACAATTCAGGGTATAAAGCCCTTTTTTCCCCCTTAATTTTGGATAATATCTTTAGAATAAATTCCCACATGCAGGATTTCTGGGTTCAAGGAACAAACATTTTAAGGCATCTAGTGAATTTTGCCAAATTGATTTCCAAAAAGTTTATAGCTATTTATGTTCTTACCAGCAATTTACAAAAATACACATTCCACCACGTTTGTCGGCGATAAGAATTCTCATCTAAAAGCAACAAAAACCCAATTAACGCTTCATACATTAAAAGTTTTGTCTGTTTTAATCTGCATTTTGGGGGTTATAAGTGCAGTGGATTTTTTTTAACATTTATTAAACTACTGCTTTCTGTCACGACTTGTCTATTGTATCTACTGCCCGCTTATCTCTTGTACATTGATTTGCACGAGATCTCCATATATTAAATAGAATAACATCTTAACTATTCCATTTAGAGTGACCAATTTTTCCAGTATTTTTAGCTCATTAAAGCCTTAAATTATTATGGAGTAAAAGCTGTGATTTCTTTCAGGAAGTTTAGGCTTAGAAAGTCCCTCCTTCTACCCTTAATTCTTGTCCTGCAGAAAACTGGTACACATTCACTTATTTCATCTCCTTTTTCCATGATTAATTTTATATATATATATA
>NW_006785407.1:878831-881653 GCF_000442215.2 Lipotes vexillifer | reverse complement strand
CATCGGCAGGTGGACTCTCAACCACTGCGCCACCAGGGAAGCCCAATTTTATATATTTTTAACTCTTAGATCTGACATTTATTTTTTGGCTATGGTGCTCCACGAGAATCTAAATGGGTTTATTTCCAAATATTTAACGAGCTGTATCCAAGGCGTTTATTGGAAGATCTTTCCCTCCTCCATTAATTCATACTGTAATCATATATTAAATACCAATAAACAGAGAAGAAATGAACTGTAGGGATCAATACACTAACCACTCATTTAACAGATGAAAAACTGGTACCTACAGAGTCAGCGAGCAGCTCGATCCCTCGACGGGAGGGACAAAGCTCTGAGCATTCTTTCTTCCCCTTGTCCCTTGTGTTCCCGCCCACCTGACATTTACTCTCTTAGAGGGAGTAAAATATTACTGTGCATTACAGCCTTCCCCAATCACTGGTTGAAGATCCACAGGAAATCAGGAAGCTGTACCTTAGAACTACATTGGAGCCAACATAATCTCAGATGGGAATGAGGGAAACCAGAAGCCACTTGCTGGGCCTTGTTTTTCCCATTCAAAGACCAGAAGGATTCTCTGATGTTGTACCAATCTACCTACGGGAGGGTTTCTGCAGGAGAAAAAATAAAAGCAGACAGGAAAAGTACCTCATGTTTTTAAAAGGGATTCCTTACCGATGTTTGATTAGGGAATGGAAGCCATAGCAAGGCAGGGAGTTTTAGGCTGTTTTCTTCAATGGTGCATCTCAAGAACCCAGAACAAGAATTCCACAGGGGGGCGCTTCCCCGGTGGCGCAGCGGTTGAGAATCTAACTGCCAATGCAGGGGACATGGGTTCGAGCCCGGTCTGGGAGGATCCCACATGCTGCAGAACAACTAGGCCCGTGAGCCACAACTACTGAGCCTGCGCGTCTGGAGCCTGTGCTCCACAACAAGAGAGGCCGCCATAGTGAAGAGGCCCACGCGGCGCGATGAAGAGTGGCCCCCGCTCGCCGCAACTAGAGAAAGCCCTCGCACAGAAACGAAGACCCCACACAGCCAAAAATAAATATTAAAATAAATGAATAAATAAAAGATTACTATTAATAAAAAAAACCAAACAAACAAAAAAATTCTCAGGAACAGAGAGGACGTCAAAGCCTCACGAGGCCCCTGGACCACTTTCTGCTAAGGGACCAACAGCCTAGAACACAAGGACACTGAGGGGAGGCCTGAGACACAGACACACTGAAAGGAGGCCCGGGACACAGGGAAAATGAAGGGAGGCCCGGGGCACAGGGAAAATGAAGGGAGGCCCGGGACACAGGGAAAAGGAAGGGAGGCCCGGGGCACGGGGAAAAGGAAGGGAGGCCCGGGACACAGGGAAAAGGAAGGGAGGCCCGGGGCACGGGGAAAAGGAAGGGAGGCCCGGGACACAGGGAAAAGGAAGGGAGGCCCGGGGCACGGGGAAAAGGAAGGGAGGCCCGGGACACAGGGAAAAGGAAGGGAGGCCCGGGGCACGGGGAAAAGGAAGGGAGGCCCGGGACACAGGGAAAAGGAAGGGAGGCCCGGGGCACGGGGAAAAGGAAGGGAGGCCCGGGACACAGGGAAAAGGAAGGGAGGCCCGGGGCACGGGGAAAAGGAAGGGAGGCCCGGGACACAGGGAAAAGGAAGGGAGGCCCGGGGCACGGGGAAAAGGAAGGGAGGTCCGGGGCACGGGGAAAATGAAGGGAGTTGTGAGCAGCAGCCCATGTCTGAGGTCTGGAAACAGGGACGAGAGAATCCTTTCCAAGCCAGACATTTGCTTAATTGGTATTTTTCGTAATAGTATACAAAGCTACAATGTGAATTCCCAAACTTTGAGGAGTTCCTAACTCCTAATGGATTCTTTGTGTGTTGACTAAACCAGACTTTAATTTTGCCCCTGCTTTTAGGTTATGAGCTCCTCCAGTGTCAGAGAACAAATATATCATAAAGGAACTAGAAATAATTATGAACAATTACAAATGAATAAGTAAAAAATAATTGTAAGATATTAACAGGAAGCCCCAGCATTTACGTCTTCTAAAAATTTCTCTGAGAAAATAATGAAATTGGAACAGAAAGTCTTGGGAGGGCCAGGGAGAACAATGAGGAAATATATTTAGTGACAAAAAGAGGTTTACAATATACAAAGTCAACAAAAACATGCACCACATGAGCCAAATCTTAAAGCCAAAAACAAAAAAAACCCAGTGCATCTCTATGCTTAGGGAGTAGTTGGTTGGTAAGTCAAACTTTTTTTTTAATAACAAAAATATTTAAAATACACAAAACATTTTACCACATTGATATCTAGTCACGTTTACTTCATTTTTTTAGGAAATAAAACATATAGATATTGAAGCCACTTCTGCTATTTGAGCTTGAAATTGGTGTGTTTCCTTCAATGTTTTTGTTCTTTTACTGTATATGTATTCACAAACAACATATACTTTTTATGTTGTAAAGATGTGTGTAAATAATATTCGAATCCTTCTGGGATTTCCTTTCTACATTCAACACTAAATTTTTGAAATTTTATGCATCTAGTTTAGTCGTTTTAATTTTGGAAGAGTATTCTTTTGTATGGCTACACCAAAAATTAATCTGTTACCATACTGATGGACATTTAGAGTATTTCCACTTTTTTTCTCTATTATAGATAGTGCACTAACGAGCACTGGAATTGCTGCGTCATTCTGACGTGACATCCTCCAGCTTCACTAGATGTTAACAAACTTCTTTTCAAAATTTAACACACTCAGAAGATGTTTTGGGTTAGAGCAGCGATCCCCAACGCTTTTGGCACCAGTGGTTTTGTG
>NW_006785407.1:861092-878606 GCF_000442215.2 Lipotes vexillifer | reverse complement strand
GGGGGGGGGGGGGATAGTTTTGGGATGATTCAAGCACATTACATTTATTGTAATTTCTATTATTATATTGTAAAACAGAAATATTGTATTGTAATATATGATGAAATAATTACACAACTCACTATAATGGTGACAGGAGATGGAGCTCAGGCGGTAATGCGAGCGATGGGGAGCGGCTGTAAATACAGATGAAGCTTCACTTGCCCACCACTTGCCTCCTGCTGTGCGTCCCGGTTCCTAACAGGCCATGACCAATACTGGTCCGTGGCCCGGGGGTTGGGGACCCCTGGGTTAGAGAGATAATGGGCAATAATACTTTTCTTCTTTATGCTTCCCTGTATATTCTAATTATTCAACCAAGAGTATTTACCACTCTGGTAATATATTTAAGTTAAAAAAAAAAAAGCTCAAATTTTTACACTACATTTTTCAGATTACTTATGTATGTTAACATATATTGCTTGATATCGCTCTCTGATTTATTAGTGTACCCATGTTACAGGTAAGGAAATGGAGGCTTAGGGAAGTTCTATGACTTGTTTAGTTTGGTCACTAAACTGGTCCCGTACCTTCTCTGAGTCTCAGTCTCCTCTTTATTATTTCCATCAGCCTACCTCACAAAACTATTGAGGGTGAAAAATAAGACAACTGACTTGAAATACCAAAAAATTTTAAAGTGACTTATAAATATATAAGCCACTGGTTATCTTTTTTCACGATTATGCTCTTTATATCTCTGTCCCTGCTCTGTACACAGTGAAAAATAACTAAGTATTGAGGAATATGGGAAAAAGTACATTCTTACAAAACCTCGGGTACCATTTCAACTGTTCCTTCCCAAGGAAAGAAGTATTCATTAGCCAATGGTTTACTGCCGGGAGATTTACTCCTTAGTCCTGGATCTAAGCTTCATTCTAACAGTAATTTAATTCTTAGAGATGAGTAAATACAGACTCAAAGGACAGAACAAAAAAATGGATTCAGTACTAAAAGCAAGTGCTTTTTGGTTTCAGATAATGCTCTTCACACGACTTCCTTCCTGGTTTCTAAGAAAGCAAATCCTGGCAGAGTGGAGAGCTCTGGAAATACAACGCCTGGACTCAAAAAAGCTAGTGCCCGAAAACTGTTAAGAAAAAGCACAAACTGCTGCACACACGCAGCAAACCATTTGTACTGTTCCAAGGGCGGTACAGAGCCAGCTAACCTGCACAGCACTTCCAGCCCAAGAATACTCTAGGTTGAAAGGGACATAGCCTTGGTTCCCTGATAAAACCCAATAAAATCGCCACTATTTGAGTTGAACCAACAACCCTTCTGACAGTCACTTCTGCATTCCTTTCCTGTGGTATCTCACAGATCAAATTCTCCTGCATTAATTCTATAACAACATTTTGATATAGGTCTGAATACCAAAGGGTACTGGATTTGAAAACCTGAGACATTTATGCAAAATATTATGCTTCCTTAGCCTCAGAGAAGACTTGGAGAAAGAAGTGAATGAAAAACACCTAGCTCTAGTTCCTCAGATATTAAACAGATCTGCCATATGTATGACCCAGAAATTAACACTCGCAGGTGTCTACTCAAAAGAAATGAAAACAATAAGTCCTCACAAAACCCTGTACACGAACATTTACAGCAGCATTATTCATAATAGCTAAAAGATGGAAACAGCCCCAAAGTCTATCAACTGACACATGGATAAAACAAAAACTGACCCATGGATAGCCCCACAGTGGAATATTATTCAGCCACAAAAAAGAATGAATTACCGATACATGCTACAACATGGATGAACTTCAAAAACATTACACTAAGTGAAAGAAACCAGTTAAAGAAGACCACACATTGTATGATTCTGTTTATACAAAATGTCCAAAATAGGCAAATCTAGAGACAAAAAGTAGCCTAGTGACTGTCCAGGGCCAGAGGGCAGTGGGGATGGGAAATGCCCATGGGTAAGGGGTTTCTTTCTGAAGTGATGAAAATGTTCTAAAAGTAGATAGTGGTGGTGATGCTTGCACAACTCTGTATATATTACAATATATTACAAGCCACTGATTGTACACTTAAAATGGGTGAACTTTATGGCATGTGAATTATATCTCATAGTTGTTTAAAAACACAAAACAAACTCCTGGCCCTACAGAAGACAAAAACCTAAGCATAGTCAGCTCTCAGGCCACATGTGATAGAACCACATGTGTCCTGGCACTGTTTGAATGAAGGAGTGAATGAGGCCGAGGGGAGTTCCAGCCTGCGTGAAAAAGGGGCTCTCCCCTCACCCAGGGAATAGAGCAAGATGTTGGGGCCCAGGTCTGCTGATGCAACGTTGGTGCCAGCCTGAGCGCTGTCGGGTGTACAGCGGGTCTTCTGACACTGGCATGACTTCTGTGAGGCTGGGCCACAAATAAGGTAGGAGGGGACCTCACCTCTGATCCTGAGTATAGCCTGTGGGAAAGGCTGGAAGGATTTTCACCACCTCTGAGTTTTCCAGGCAGCCTCAAAGAGCAGAGGGAACTCACCCCCAGACACATGCCAACAGCAGCTACTGCCACAATCTAGGCTTTGGCTTAAGGTCCAGAGGAAATCTTCAGTGGACCAAAGGTGTTTTCCCCTTCATGCAAGGCTGCTCTGAATACCTGAGACTGAATACTCTGCTTCTGGTCAAACCCACTCAAGTTGGAAGTAGACTGCTGTTTGCTACAGCAGACTCACCATGATTAAATTCGGATGAAATTTCAAGGCTCAAATATGCAGAAGAAATGCTACTTAGAGCTATAAGATCAGCTGCCCTTTAATGCCAAGCAGAGCAGATGCTGACAAAGCTTCCCCGGAGCAGAGCTCCATGAGGCAGGTGTGGTGTCTGGGGGCTCACACGGTCCCCCCAGGAGCCAGCACGCCCCCCCGGCCACCACAGCAGACATTACGGAAAGAGTTCATGAATGAAATCTGGAGAATTGCCAAAAGTGGGTTAATGAAATAAGTGGGGAGATAAGTAATTGAAGGGAAAGAAATGGATCCATCAGTCTGTCAACATCGAAATCTTCACATTTTCTGGATGGTGGAAGGCAAACGAAGCAACAAGACAGAAATCAAGAATTTATGTCCCTGGGCTCCAATTTTAGCTCCAGAAGACTTTCTCTTTTCCCAAAGTCAGAGTGGTGAATTTGATAACGTCTTGCATCAAATTCAAAACATTCGCTGTGCTAGTGTCACTGAGCCCCTGTGGCCAGGGAGGGGTCGGGTCAGCTGCTCCAGTTTTCCTCTAAACTCTTGCTATGGAAATTAGTGTCCCTAAGTGGGATGCTGGGATAGGGATAAAGTGACAAGGAAAATGGGACTTATTTCTAATCTGTGCTTTGGATCAGGAATAAAAGTAGTAAATTTAAATTCACATGAAAGCTGAAAACCATACAAATATCCATTACCAGTTAAGCAAGTAAATAAGACGTGGGTTATCCATACAACGTATCCCAGCTCAGCAAAACAATGGAACACACTACCAACCCACGTAACACGGTGACAGGGACTTCCCTGGAGGCACAGTGGTTAAGAATTTGCCTGCCAATGCAGGGGACATGGGTTCAATCCCTGGTCCAGGAATATCTCACATGCCGCGGAGCAACTAAGCCCGTGCACCACAACTACTGAGCCTGCACTCTAGAGCCCGCGAGCCACAACTAGTGAAGCCTGTGCGCCACAGCTACTGAGCCCACATGCTGCAACTACCAAAGCTCATGCGCCTAGAGCTGGTGCTTTGCAACAAGAGAAGCCACCGCAATGAGAAGCCCGCGCACCGCAACAAAGAGTAGCCCCCGCTCGCAACAACTAGAGAAAGCCTGCACGCAGCAACGAAGACCCAACGCAGCCACAAATAAATAAACAGAAAGAAAGAAAGAAAGAAAAGAAAAAAGAAGCACAGGGATGGACCTCAAAGCACTAAGCCTTGCGGATGGCAGCCACTCCCACTTAAGAGTCTATTTCTCTTAGCCCCCTTCTAGAGGATGCCTGTCACTCCTTGGACAAATATTTCCTGAGGCACCATCCTGGGGAGTGGAGACACCGAATGGCCTCAGGAGATTTCTATGTTGTGCGACAGACAATAAGAAAATTTAAATTGTAAAGCCAAAGGCTAGGAACTACTCTCCTGGAAGGCACAGTGTGCCTTCAGAATAAAAAGCGAGATGAGGGTACCTGGTGAGGTCCGGACAGACTTCATGCAGGAGGGCCCCACACCCAGCTCTTGGGATCTTCTGAACAGAGTTCACTTTCATGCTTCTGAGCCCCTACGTCTTCTGTCCCATCTGCCTGATGCCCTCCTCTCCCCCTCCCCCTCCTTCCCATTGCTGACTTGCCCAATGTGTGCTCATCCTCTAAAACCTGCCCTAGCTGGACTTCCCTGGCGGTCCAGTGGTTAAGACTTCGCGCTTCCAATGCAGGGGGTGCGGGTTCGAACCCTGGTCGGGGAGCTAAGATCCCACATGGCACGCGGCACGGCCCAAAACCAACCAACAAACAAAGCTGCCCTCGCCTGTACCATCCTGCAACCTCCTCTGGAGCAGTTAGATGCGTCCTTCCCAGCCTTGTCACAGTCCCTTCTATCCTCACTGCTACGTTCACCATTACAGAACTTAACCACGTGCAGTAGTGATTACTTACTGCCCGGGTTAACGATGTGAAAGGCTCAGCACAGTACCAAGGCCACATAACATCCGTAAATGAGGCTTCCCTTCCTGTGTATGTCTGCCTTCCCACAAGCCTGAACTCCTTAGGCACTAAAGTGTTTCTCATTTGGTATCCAGAGTCCAGCAGGGACCTGGCCATGACAGCCAGTTAATAAATATTCATAATATGAACGACCTGAACAGTCACATCCAGCACACAGTTGCGGAGAAATGCCCAGCTTGTGGTGTGTTAGTAACTTGACTACCATGTCAATGGAACGTAGCTGCTGTCCTGTGCCCAGATCAGGGCATCATCATAAACAAAGCAAACAGGCAGGTGGGATATTTTACTTTCCCTAAATCCAGCTAATAATGTAATGTTCCAAGCTGTATTTGATGTGGGAAAACTCAGTAATTTAATTAACTCTACCTCTCTTCTAGAAATATATGTTGGTCAGAGATGACAGAAACTTCCAGACTCTTTCTACCCTAACACTCTACCACATCATTAAAATAAAATCCAAGAATGTCGGAAAAATAAAACAAAATCAGAGAAGGGGGTTCCCTGCCACTGGTTTTAACCTCTTTATGTCTTTCTCTTTAGTTATGAAGGAGGCCTGTAGCTTCTTGCTGCCTTCTTATAACAGGGGACCTTGAATGCTGAGTATCTGAAGGGCTCCATAGTGTAAAGGTAGCAACCTTCACGCCTGAGCAGGGGCTCAGGAGCCAGCAGCTGGTTTGCCTTTATCAGCTACTTGACCCTGGGCAAATTACTTAACCTCAGTTCCTTCACTTGTAAACTGGAGACAGTAATAGTTCCTACTTCATGGGGTTGTGGTGAGGATTAGTTGTTTCTAGAGCCCTGCCTGGTACATGGTAATCTTAAATGTGGCATCATCTTCACCATCCTCATCACCTTCATCGTCACCATCACCGTCATCGTCACCATCATCATCACCATCACCACCGCCTTTGTCATGGCTCTGGCTTTCCTTTTGTCCCATCACTTCCCTGCTAGTCACCCTCCTTCCATCAGTGGTCCAAGTTCTCCCAGCCCCTTGGAAACACCTAGAAAACTTAAAAACAAAACCAAGGAACCAGTGAGTCGACCAGCCGGTCCAAGGCAGGTGATTCTAACGAACAGGCAAGGCTGAGCCCAGAGCCGAGACTCTGCCAATGAGACCTGAATTCAGGGAGTGAGATGCGGCCCCTTCGCCACAGCAGCCGTTTCCTCCCTTCACAGGATCCGTGGCTGGTCCCCTGACTCTGCCTCGAAGACCAAGTGTTCGTGCAGGTCACCAAGGCCTCCACCGGTAGCTCCACATCAGCTCACTCCTCCTGCCTTTGAATGAAACCCCCTCCTGCTTCTGTTTTAATGCCAAAGACTCCATTTCGTGCTTGGAAGGCCAGCTCAGAGCACAGCTTCTGAAATGAGGGCCAAGCCGGGAGCAGGCTGCAGGCCACCGTGACCCCCACTGCAGCAATGTCCTCCCTCACCTGGGTCAGCCAGACACGTTCTGAATGAAGGAACTGTCTGGAAAGCTAAAATGTATAACTAAGGTGCCAAAAGGTAAAACTGACAGAACTTTTGTTTTGGTGACAGACTTTCCAGTGTCACCTGGACTCTCCTGCCTTAGGAAATGAAGTCCGCTGGGGACAACATGGACAGCTCAGGACCATGGCTCTGCTGTTCATCAGCGAGTCTCAACCAGTAGGTCATCTTTTTAGGTCCCTGTTCTTTCTTTCCCTGCCCTGCCATCAACTGCTGCTTTTCTACCATTTACCCAGGAAGACGGAGAACCAAGCTTGTTAAGCCAGTCATTTCAGTGTTTTGCGTGCTAAGTAGGTTTCTGGAAAAATCAGATTAAGCCTAATGAAGAACACAGGCTTTTGACGATAATGTTTCTCACTTTATACTTAAGATCTGGGGCTGCGTTCCACATGGCTGGATATGTTACCATCTCTTAAATGGGATATGTTTCAGCAGACTTTTGGTTTAATCTGAATTAGATAAACTCCCTGTGGTCAGAGAGTACCTTTTCTCCACTTTCCCTCCAGAATGCCAAGCCCATCGCCTGTGTCACACAAATATTCAAACGTGAATTTCCCTGGAATAGATGGTAGTACTTCTAATGCACGCACCCCATAGCACCTTGATAATCTGACAGCACTATTTCCATTTTCAAATGATTACTATGGGGCGGTCCAGTGGTTAAGACTCCACACTTCCAATGCAGGGAGCACGGATTCGATTCCTGGTTGGGCAGCTAAGATCCCACATGCCGAGGGGTGTGGCCAAAAAGTTTTAAAAAAAAGATTACTATGAAACGTTGGGTCAAGTGACACTTCATATATGCACTTAATAACATGATTTTAAAAAGAGCATGTACACATACACACACACACACACACACACACACACACACACACACAAAGAGGCCCACCCTTCTTATTACTCTCTAATACATTAAAAAAAAAACACTTAGTTTGCTTGTGCCTGGGCAAAGTCCATAGCTCAGATTTTTTTTCCTCCAACGTCTTACTGTAAAGGAAAAAAAAAAATGGTTTATTGGGGTAGTTAGGTATTGGGCTCTTTCCATCTCTTACAATGAGCTCTATCCAAGCTTTTCATTTCACGCAGGAGGTTTGGGTGAGGTTATTCTGGAGAATGTGAGACCCTACCTTTATGATAGCTTGTTAGTATCTGAATTGGCAAAGTTCACCTGCCTGACTGTTTCGTTCAGATTTCAAAAGATAACCCCATGCAGGAAGGTTTTATGAGAACAGGAAGATAACTCACCCCAAAACGATAAGATAACAGGTATCAGCCAGCAATAAGAGTTGACTCCTTGTCCAAGAGATAGTCAGGGTATTGGGAGAGGAAGAGAGATCAGAAAGAAAAGAACAAGGGCTGGGCTCATCTAGAGAAGCTATTACTCCATTATTAAGGGAGGGAGGGCAAAAAAGGTGGGTGACCAGAGACAAAAAGGGATCCAAGCAACCTTCCATCAGTTAGACCTTCAGGAGCAGAGAGACACAGAGAAGGAAACAGTCAAGGTGGGTAAACTCTCAGGGATTACTCAGGCCCAGCCCCATCCCATCTCATCCCCAAGACTCACCACTGGAGAGAGTAGGAAGCAGGGGAAGGGAAAGGACTATTCCTTCCCACAGCCAGCTACAGATTACCCAGCTCAGTCTTTTCTTCTCAAAAATGTCCACAGAAATATTGCCTTCTGCAGAGGAAACTAACTGTGAAGGGTCTGGAGCTATGGCCTAAAGCCATCCAAACAACCCAGCCTGAAAAGTCTTCTGTATTGTCTTAAAAGTTCATGTAAATTTTGCGTTATGTCATGGCGTGTCCATGTTTGTTTTCTTTTTAAAAATTCTTTTCCCTTGGATCTTCTGGCAAAATTGATGCTTGAGTGAGCTGGGCCCAGTTTACCCTGCAACTGGCACATGCCCCAGATGGCCCCAGGATGAGGTGGCTGAAGAATCTGCATCCACCCTGGACCCCCCTCCTTAATGGGACCAGGAAACAAGGACCCAGGATGTGCCAGGCCACTTCCCAGTGCCAGGAGACAGCACAGACTAAGACAGTCCCTGGTTTCAAGGAGCCCAAGGTCCCACAGAGAGTAAGCAGGTGGCCACAGCTGGGGCCGAACCCAGGCTCTGTGGCACAGCCCTGCTCCCCCTTATGCCACGCTACTCCCTGTGGACCTAAAGGCTGCCAGTCTACTAGGCCCAGCAGAGAGCGGCTAGAGAAGGGGGCCTGGTAGTCTCCGGACTCTCATTAATGAAACGTGCCTGTGGCCTTTGACAAGGGCAGGACACCTTGACCGCCAGGAGAATCCTCTCCCTGCCCAGAGAAGCAGGCAAGGTTATGTCATGTGCTCATTAGCAAATTGCAGCTCAGGGCCCGCCCAGCACCCACAGGACACAGCGAGCTCCTAGCCTTGCAAAGCACAGACAGTATGTCTTCTCTGGGGAGTCAGGCCAGAGGGAAGCTTTTTAAACCAGACTGTCTTAAAGACAAATCACAGTTCAGCCGTTTCAGAAGACAGAAGCAGTGGGAGAAAGGAGGAAGTGCCAATCTGGCTAAAATTGGAACCCATGTAAATAATTAAAATAATCAGGCACATCTAAAATATCTCTGTGGTCCTCTCTCTGTTGCCCTTAAATGTTAACTCTATTATTCCTCTAGGAATGGAGGCCAAATGAGGATTTTAGAGACACCATGAAACTGTCATTACATTGCTTGGTCTTAAGTAACTTCTTAAACTTCCGCATGATTTGGGAGGTTAAGATGAATTTCTGCACATTTTGAAGCTATGGAAATCCTTTCCCCCTAAAAGAAGATCCAGGGAAATTGTGGGAAAGAATACATCATACAAGTAAATACGATGCTTTTATAATTCTTTATAGATCAAAAGTCACAGTCTTTGCTCCACCAACAGGTATTGCTAGCTCTGTGACTCAGGAAAGCTAGCTAACCACTCTGCCTCAGTTTCAAGTCAGACTAGAGAAAAGAATTCACAACCCACAAGGCTGGATAAGGACAAAATAGGATCGGACAGGCAGAGCACACAGCACAGTAGTAGATGCTGAATAAAGGGGGTTGATATTATTAAAGTGCATAAATGACTACATTACAAAGCATAATAGAGGTGACCCTTTGGGAAGAATATTACAGGAAAGGTTTCTTTCTGTATTTACTATCCCAGAGCATCAAAGAGGCCCTCTGTACAACCCATTACAAAATCCTGGGGCTCCATCTCCCGGAGCTCTCAGCCCGGCTCTTTCTGCATTGTCCTCCCAGGCCTGGCCTCCACCTTGGTCTCCTGCACCAAGGCACCAGCCTGACGGGGCTCTCCCTGCCTACGATGACAGCCAGGTCAGTTCACAGGGTCCAAGGGACGGGGTGACCCCCACCTCACTGTCCCTGCTGTCCAGTCCCCTTCACCACCTGGCACACTCTCATCTCTGATCACTTCCTGATTCACATCCTGCCCCTCTGTAAACAGAGCACCCCAGCATTAGCACCCCACTTCTAGGAAGCATTTCTGAAGCCCCAGACTGGCTGGGGGATCAGGGGCTCCCCTTTCTATGCTCCCACAGCGCTCTGCACTCTCTGCACCAGTGTGTTAAAATGATCCACTTAGGTTTCTGTCCTGTCCTCCAGGCAGTGACCCTGTCTGGCTCATCCGTGTACCCTCAGTGCCCAGCCAATAACAGGCTGGACACAAGGATTCAGAAATGCTGTAAGAAGATTCTGGAATTGTGTGGGGTGTGGGAATAACAGACTCACTCCACTCACTCCCATCTTTCAGGTCCTGGAAGGGAGGAGGAAGAAGGGCAGACAAAAGGAAGGGACAGCGCAGAGACTAGACACCTCGTGAGCCCCAGGCATGGGGCTGGAGAGCGGGCCTTACCTGAAGCAGGGTGGTCCAGGATGAACAGGGAAGGTGGCCTCCAACCCAGTGGGAAGCGCTGGAGACCAGAGACCAGGAGGGAGAGGCTGGAAACACCCACCACAGCTGGAGGTCTGTGCTAAGAGACAAGTGATTACTAGCAAGACCTGTGCATGTAGCACGTGGTTCTCGGCGTAGACCCAGGAAATGGCGTGAATCAGCAAATCCCAGCAAAGGTGAGGTCAGTTCTGCCGAGCAGCTCACAATCTTTCTATAGATATGTAATCCATCCCACCCAGAGTTTAGGCCACCCTGTCGGCCAGGCCCAAGGGCAGGGTCTCCCTAAACAGAGTTCTGAGTCCTGTCCCCCACCCAGCCCCGCCCAGCTCCCTCCCTGCAGCCTCAGGTTACAAGGTGACTGCTGCAGGTTTGCCAGAGAAAGGGCACTAAACTTTGAATACATTCCAGTTACAGGTCTGCCTTTCACTTATTTTATTATTATTTTCCAATTCCTGTCTATTTATTAATTTCAGTGAATGAGCTGCACCTTTGGTTTGGGGAGTACAGGTTAATCCTGAGGGGTGCGTTTGCTTGGATGGGGGAGCCGACCACGTGAGCTCAGACGTAGCAAGTCCCTAAAGCAGCGGTTCTCAAGTGCAGGTGACTTCGCCCTTCCAGGGGACATTTGGCAGAGTCTGGGGCATTTTGGGCTGTCAAAATTGGGGTGGCGGTGGCATCTAGAGATGGAGGCCAGGAATGCACAGGAGGGCTCCACAACAAAGACTTATCTGGCCCAAAATGTCAACAGTGCTGAGATTAAGAACTTGCCCTGGGGTGGGGGGGGTGGTGATGAATTGGGCCATTGGGATTGACATGTATACACTGATGTGTACAAAATTGATGACTAATGAGAACCTGCTGTATAAAAAAATAAATTAAATTAAATTTAAAAAAAAGAAAGAACTTGCCCTAAAGGAATGTCAACCTTGGAGGACCTGGCTGGAAGGAAATCAGATCAGGCACATCTGACCCTGGATCTCTTGTGCCCACTTTTTGTCTAGGCTACAGCACCCATTCAGTGCCAGGCGTGCTGCACTGTGCTAGAAACTTTCATGAGAAGCCCCCAGTGCAGATGAGGCTAGCCCATTCAGTGCCAGGCGTGCTGCACTGTGCTAGAAACTTTCATGAGAAGCCCCCAGTGCAGTCATGAGGCTAGAACTGCAAAGGACTGTCTATAATGTAATAGCATCTGGAAAGAGTGACTTTTAGGAAGAATGAACGGGATTGAGGAAGAATATCAAGCCAGCAGAGGCCAGAGATTCGGGAGATAGAGGCCCAGAGGGTGACACACATTTGGGAAGGAAGCTACTCACCGCGTCTCCTTTCAACCTACCCTTCCCCACAGCAAAGGAGAGAGGAAAGGGGAGGTTTTAGATGATGGCATTGATTGTGTGCTGACGGCTGCAGCATCCTGGGATGAAGCGCCAGTTACGGACAGGCTCCTTAAAATTTCATCAGCCTGGGTTAACCTCTGCCCCAAGAGAGGTGACAGCTCAGGAGGGAGCTGACAGAGATGGGAAGACCAAACTTCACTCAATTCATTTCTCCCGTTCTCATTTCAAAGTCTGTCTAAGATAAGCACTGGTGGTATCTTTTCAGATAACACTCTGCCTTTAAACTTGCTAACTGATCTGTTGACAACCAACAACAGACAAGAAACGCTAACTCCATCTACCCATGGCCTCGGAAACCACTGAGATCGGCCATAGCAGATATCCTTACGAGCAACCCCTTGGCAAAGGTCAATCCTTGGTTATAAATTGGTTTTGCGAACTGTTCATATTGAATTTGATGTATGAACTGCACTGTCACTCAGATGTTTTAATCACAGGACCTGTTCCCTTCCCCCACCGTAACACCTTTCTGGCTAAACCACAACAAAATAACCAAGCCCCCTGAAAACTATTAGAGTGGTTTGTATTAGAAGTATGGCTATTTGTTCCCCGCCCGCCCCCTCCAAGTTCTAAAATACTACTCCCTCTTCCAAAATTTCTGAAGGCTCCTAAAACGTAGGATGGAAGGTATGCAAGGGAAGGTCCATACGGTAGAGAGCTGTTCACAACTGCAGAAATACTGTGTGTCTATGTCCCAGGCACTGGGCTGGCCCGGGCATAGATGCATAAATACGATACCATGGAAATAGGGGGTCAGCAGTGGGGTACCATGGTCTTGGGTCCAATCTCAGCTCTGTTACTTATTATGGTATTAGGGGAGTAACTTACTCTCTCTCAACTTTACTTTCTCTATCTAAAATGCAAATTGATAACAGTTTATTATGAGGATAAAGGGAATGAATAAATGTGAGGTCTGTGTAAAAGACTTGCCCATAGGGTGCCCTCAGCACAGGTGGGCTGCTATCATTGTCATATGTATCCTACAGGTTGGCCAGTCACCTCAGCGTCCCTGACGGCTTCTACAGGTTACCTGTCATCCCCCAGGCTGAGGAATAATCTCCTGCGGGAATTTCAGTGTCCGGTTTCAAACTACCATGAAGCACACAATGTGCCTCTTCTCTTGTAGGATCCTACATAGAAATGACCATGAAATAGCCATCATGTGTGACCCGAGGTCAGAGGGGAGAGATTGGAAAAACTTCCTGCTGAAGGGAGAAGCTGATCTCATCCACAATCAAAATAACAAAGAAGAGGAGGAATTTGCTAAACGTCTTTTCTCTGAAGGTCAGGCGGGCACTGGAGGCGGGCCATTCCGGATGAACTTGGTTAGGTATTTCCGGCTGAAGGTAGAAATCACGTGCGGTCAGACAATCCTGCTGAGAGGAGCTGCATGACGGCAGGAAATACAAGCAGGAAGTGTTGCAACAAGGTCTTAACATTATTTCTTTGGGGTACTTAGATTTAAAGTGTTGAAACCCACTTGCTTTTGTCAAACGAGACATAGACTTGCAACGTCTTATGGGAAATCTAATGGCAAGAGGATTATCTAGTAAACCAACGGGCATATAATTTGGACGCAGTTGGGAGTCTGTCTTTTTAAAATGTTATATTTTGAGTCCATCTGGAGGGACCTATAGTCCCACGGAGTCTACAGGGAACTCACTCTGAGGGAACTTTGAGAGATTATCTCACTCAGCTTGTATTTCTCAGGAAGAGAATTTACAAGCCTTCTGCCCTCTGTGCCTCTGTGTCCCCGGGGGTCAAATCCTCACTTCTTCCATATCGTTAATCAACAAATGTTTACTGACATCAAACATAAGCCAACCAATGAAGGAAGAGACAAGAAGGTTATAAGATGAACAGTCAACTGCTAAGCACTCTCTCCCTCTCTGCCCAGAACAATCTATGTATAAAATTGTTCAATGAAAGCAACATCTGGTGCCATTAGCCAACAGATACTTCAGTCAAAAACAATCACCTCTGTATATTACACAATGGAATATTACTCAGCCATTCAAAAGAGTGAAATATTGCCATTTGCCGCAAAACAGACGGACCTAGAGATTATCATACTAAGTGAAGTAAGTCAGGCAGAGAAAGACAAGCATTATATGACATCACTTATTTGTGGAATCTAAAAAAATAATAAAAATTAACTTATTTACAAAACAGAAACAGATTCACAGACATAGAAAACAAATTTATGGTTACCAAAAGGGAAAGGGGAGGGGGAGGAAAAAATTTTAAACATGGGGTTCATAGATACACACAACTATATATAAAACAGGTAAACAAGGATTTCCTGCATAGTACATGGAACTATATTCAATACCTTGTATAACCTGTAATGGAAAAGAATCTGAAGGTGTACACCTGAAACTAACACAATATTGTAAATCAACTATAGTTTAATTAAAAAAAAAAAAAAAAAAATACGCCCTGGTTTAAGGGCTGTTTCTACATCTGTCTCTCTGCTAGTTCCTGAGCTTTTTTAGGGAAGAAATAGTTTCCCATTTATTGCTGTATCCATGACATACAGTGCCTGACACATGATACTGATATCATTTGTTGAGTGAATGAGTAAATGGATGGGTGGATGGATTATATATATATGAATGAATGAATGAATGAATGGCGACTGAAAGGTAGGACTAAAGGTGAAAGGAAGAAGTAAAGCAAACCAGACTGGAGGAACAAAAACAAACACAAGTAGAAAATCTTTGTGGAACAGGTCTTGAAAAAATAAAGAAAGACAACAGGTTAGATAGATTGTTCCATGATAACGTTCACCAGAAATTGCTCTTGTTTTAAGATATTTCCTTATTCAGTCATTAGAAGAGAATGGAGATCACCCAGGCACAGTATCTCCCTTAAAAACCCTCCGGATATTTGAAAACCAACTATTTACACTGTATGCGGTTTTGCTCACAGTGTATCCACAGCACTCGGCACACAATAAATGCACAAGAAACACTGTTAAAAGAACAAGTTCATGATTTCAGCTTCCTCTTTCCCAGACCCTTAGCAGTGATTCTCCCTGGTCCATACATGAAGCCAAATTTCCGAGTTCCAAAACTTTCCAAATGGATTCTGTCCTGGGACGAAGATTATTGCATTAGAGTTGCCCAGGTTCTGGGTGATGTGAGATAGTTTTTAAGCCCGGCGTGATTACATATGAACATTTAGGCATCAAAAACCTTTCAGAACTGTGAACACGGTGTCTTCCCATACCCATTAGACCTCCTTTTCAGAATACAGCAGACTGCACAAAATATAGTAAGTTTGCCAAATGCTCATCTGAGCATCCCACAATTTAAAGCAACAGCAATGGTCGGTATTATTAGAATGACGTTGTGGGTGCATGTGGAGTTCCCGCATTCAAATTTCTGACTTGTTTAAAGTCTGATTGCAGTTCTTAGACCTTCAACTCAAGAATAACTGAATTACGAAGGATTCTGCCTCCTACTTACATAGTCCTTCTTTTCTACCAGTCTCGTTCTGGGTTAAACAAAACTCTGTCCCTGAATCCCTCCTAGTTCTTTCCACCAGCACAGACGGCTCCTGGGCTATTTCCATGCTAAAGATGGACTTCTCCCTGCTTTGGACAAGAACCTTGAACCAGGACCCATCTCTCACCACCCGTCCCTGTTACCTGAGACACCTTTGCCTCTTCCCCTTGAATCGTCTGTCCCCTCCCCTTCAAAGCTTCCATGTCACCATCCTCTACTCCTTCCCAGACTCACGGCATCTCGCTTCTCATATCCCTCTTGCCCTGCCTCCTTCTCTCCATCTCTGTGCCCATCTACACACTTTGTCACACCTGTTTGTAGGATTTTAAACACCACTTCTGTTTTCTTCACAAACTTGACAGCACACGGTTCAGAGCCACGAAATCCCAACACGATGGTGACTGACTCCAGCCTCACCAGTTATTTCCTCAGCAACACCTCCATCCAGCCTCTTTCACTGGACCCAGAATTTCTTTTGCATCTATAGCTCCACTGACCCTCCCCGGGTCAAGACTGTTCATTATGTTTTTAACTTCTACTCAGGGTCTGATCACAGGACAGTGATTTCCCTTTTTTTTTGGTTGAAATTCCAAACAATTATTGCTACTTTTCCTTTGAACCCCATCTTACAAGGCTTTTTGCTGTGAAACTCCTATATTTGGAAACTCAAGAGTACTCGCACCACACACTTGACTTACACACTTTCCATCTGCTCCGCAGGGTCATGTAGTAAAGTTTACATCCTTGAGGACCATCTCAGGCTGGAAAAACAGTAACTTAGTCTGACTAGTTTCCACACTTTGCAAACATCGCAAACCTATAAACCTACAACTGTTCATATGTACTAACATGTGCTTTTCAAAACAAGTCATATTTTTTAATGACACTTTTCTGTGTTTTATGACTTTTTAACTAGTTCTCTTGTCTTTACTTAGTTCCCGTTAGTTTTGTGCCACGCTATTTAGCCCCTTTTTTAGATAACTTTTGTATCTGAAATACTTAAGACCTCTTGCACTATAAAAAGTTTTATAAGTCATAGACAACAGCATGTTGAGATACGGATCTTGGCAAGCAGAACCTCATTAAACCACCCCTTCTTCCTGCTTCCCTGAGGAGGGGTTACTCTGAGCTTTCTAAGTGATGCTTTTGGCTTCATAGTGGAAAGGCATTGTGAAGGCTAAGCCAGCTTCACAAATCTTTATCCAAAACTACAGATAATGTTAAGAATCAACGGTGAGATTACTATCGATCCATCTTATAAAGCCTAATTTGGTAATTCAGGACACCCATTAGAAGAATGGTGTCTGTTATCAAACATCTCCTCAGATGCACTGAATAAAAGTATCAATTTGACTCCTACCTGTTAATAAGCCCATTAGGACTATGTCTGTTCAACAGCTGTGTCACTTGATTTTAATTATAGTTAACTTTGCTTAATACTATGTAGATGATACTTTTTTTCCTCTCATGTTTTATATTTTTCCTGAAAATCAACTCTTTTTCTCTCCATAGAGGATACTTAGAAGATTCAGTAGTTTCCCTGCCCAACTACACACACACACACCACACATCACACACATCAAATACACAGACACACACTTTCTTCCTTACGATATCTTTTTTTTTTTCCCAACTGAGGATGCTTGACTAACAATCACAGCTGGGTTAATCTCTTCCCAGTTTTAAAAAAGAGGTCTATGGACCGTCAGCTTAAGGAGAGTGGACAGCTGATCCATATTAGGAAGACGCCCGAAAAACTGAGAATCCTGCTGGTAGTTAACATTTGTTACTCATTTACACTTGTTGAACTTGGATTGTGTGCTAAGTAAGTTCAGACTAGAGCAAAGACCCCTCTTTTAAACATTCAGACTTTTAGGCAGACCTGGGCGGACAATAACGTCAGTGTGAATTCTCAAACACCCTCTACAACTTTTTCCAAGGATCTCACCTCCTCTAAAGAAGGGCTCTTCCCCGCCCCCGCCACTTAGTTTGATCACAGGATTAATATCACGTCTTGAGAACAGTTTAGGCTTTCAAAAAAGACCAGAAACTGAAGACTTACATAAACATCAAATCATTCCTTTTTCTAATTCCCAGATATGATGAGGAAATTCATAGGCTGAAAATTCAGTAAATAAAGAGGTAATTACAAATGCCCGTTTCCTTGACAACTCCCCTCCCCCAGCCCTCCGGTGATAGGGAAAAACCAACACGGGGGTGAGGAGGGGTAGCCGCGAAGCCAGGTTGCCTCTGAGCAGCCTGGGCGAGAACCAGCACGGAAAGCAGCCGACGCGCAGCAAACACAAATAAAGCAATGGATATCGGGGCTGCACTTGGGTGTAGTATTTTTGTGGTTGCCATAGAAACGGCAGAGACGGAAGAACATGTTGCATGACACAAAAGAGACACCGATCGGTAACAGGAACCTTCTCCCCGGCTTCGTCTATTGCAGAGAAAATTATTTCACCCGAGGCGG
>NW_006785407.1:860012-860923 GCF_000442215.2 Lipotes vexillifer | reverse complement strand
GGGCTCGGCAGGGGGAAATGAACCCCAGCACGGCAGCTCGAAACCACAGCGCGGACGGCCACGCTCCCCCAGCTGAGCACAAAGAAACGGTCCTTGTGCGGCAGCAAAGCCCCCGCCGCCTTCCAGGGCTGCCCCTCCACGTTCCCACTGTCTCCTCACTTCCTTCTCCGCCTTCTCTCCTCCTCTTTCTTACCTACCCCTTCCAGAGGTTTTAATGAAATCCAGCCCAGGAGCGAATAATCAGGGTGATAGAGAGAGGGGTGCAAACACCCGCCACGCCCAGAGGTGAAGTCGCCTGGAAATAGCACGAACGGCACATACCTCCTTTCTGGCAGCCCTGGACACATGGACTTAGAAATCAGAAACTGAAAGGGAGCAGGCTGGGGTGCAGAAATTGCCACTAGTTTATAGGAGCTGTAAGTCAGCCAACACTGGAAAGAAAAAGCGAGACTCCACCCATGGGGTGGACTCTTCGGAAAAAAAAAAAAAAGTGGTCCTCAGCTGACGTCTCTCCCCACCCCATGTCACTTCCTTTTAAAGCTACAATTTAGCAGTTATGGGGAGGAAGATACGAGCTGGTGTAACATGAGTCCCTCCCCCTCCCCTTCCAATTAGTGTAAGGAAGTGCTTCAGCTGGCTTCACGTCTGAAATCTCTGGCCGGAGAACCTGCCAGAATCGGAAACAAAGCCCGCTAGGTGGCCTTTCTTTTTCGGCCGCGCCTCCCGAATCCTGTTGCATCCCTATGCCGACATGGCTCCTCCAACCTCAGCTCGGACAGATCCAGCCCCGTCTGTGCTGAGACCTGGAAATTGCCCTAAGCTAGCTCATATTTTGTTTGGTAAAATACCCGCACTCTGCAATCCCCCCTCACCTCTCACTGGTACGCGGTGCGGAAAGGAGATTGCATTCC
>NW_006785407.1:844551-860002 GCF_000442215.2 Lipotes vexillifer | reverse complement strand
GCGGAAGAGCCCCAAAGCACCTTCGACAAAATACTACTGAAAATTCCAGCGATCTGAGATGTTAATAACTGGGAAACAGAGGCTTGGAGGTCGATGGATTTTCTCCCCGCAAAGCAGCTACCAGGGTGGATTCCCCGTGCGCGCGCGCGCGCGCGCACGCAAGCACATGCACGTGGCATTCACGCGCAGTGTTAGAGAGGGTCTGGGCAGATCTTTATAATAAAATAGAGTCCTCATAATTTTAAAAGAGGGCGGGCTGTTGAACCTTCAGAAATGCCAGGTCTCCAACATTTCTAAAAAACACTTTCAACCTCCAAACAGTTAAGATGTATGCCCTTCAAATGTTCTTTATTAAGAGCCATTGCCACAAATAATATTTGAGTATTAACATATGACTTCTGTGTTCACCGCCGTTCTTTAGATGTTTACAATCCACAGGGGAAAAAAATAAATGTTCACAAATAACTAGACCATATTGCAGCATTACTAAGAGCTACAAAAGTGCTAAAAACAGCGTGCCATGAGAAAATAGAAGGATGGAAAGAGCTCTTTTGGGTTATGATGAGCAGAAAAAAGGCATTCAGAATTCAGCAAACATGGTTTGGACTGGGTCCTATAGGGTGTGCGGCGTTTTGATAGTCTGTGATGGAGAGACGGAAAAGCATGAATGGGGCTGAAAGACATCTAAGGCATAAAAAAGGACCAGAACAGAAAACCCATTTGTGGCAATGGTTTATTTTAATACTCATGGGAAAATAAATTTGACCATGTGAACATGTTTATAAAAGATGTTTGTAAGAAGTTCTTGCAGCCAATGCAATTTTTGAGTTCTCATAACTTTTCAAATTATGTTTTAAAATTCATTTGTTTCCAGTTTTTCAAAACACTTCTAAAGGAGTTAGACTGATGCTTTTTCATAGTTGAATTTTGAATGGGGATTAATTTCAAAATCTACAAATTGCATAAATTTGTGCTACATTTACTACAAGTAGAGCCACTGATTTCAACAGAAACAATATGAAATAAAAATTTTTGACAGTTGCAAGTCTTATTCTGATCATAATACTATTATATGTCTATTCCATTAAGATTATCATTATTATTTTTAAATTTAATTTAATTTTTTTATACATCAGGTTCTTTTTTTAATTTAATTTTATTTATTTTTTTATACAGCAGGTTCTTATTAGTTATCCATTTTATGCACATCAGTGTATACATGTCAATCCCAATCTCCCAATTCATCTCCACCACCCGCCACTCGGCTTTCCCCCTTTGGTGTCCATATGTTTGTTCTCTACATCTGTGTCTCTATTTCTGCCTTGCAAACCAGTTCATCTGTATCATTTTTCTAGATTCCACATACATGCGTTAATATACGTATTTGTTTTTCTCCTTCTGACTTACCTCACTCGGTATGACAGTCTCTAGGTCCATCCACGTCTCTACAAATGATCCAATTTCGTTCCTTTTTATGGCTGAGTAATATTCCATTGTATATATGTACCACATCTTCTTTATCCATTCATCTGTCAGTGGGCATTTAGGTTGCTTCCATGACCTGGTTATTGTAAATAGTGCTGCAATGAACATTGGGGTGCATGTGTCTTCTTGAATTATGGTTTTCTCTGGGTATATGCCCAGGAGTGGGATTGTTGGGTCATATGGCAGTTCTATGTTTAGTTTTTTAAGGAACCTCCTTACTGTTCTTCATAATGGCTGTATCCATTTACATTCCCACCAACAGTGCCAGAGGGTTCCCTTTTAAGATCATTGTTATTATTACGCTTATTTTTGCTACAGTAACACTTTGCCTCTTTAGATGATGTTACTCACAGTCTCGATTACCTTAGAAATATAGCTGAGAAACATGGGAGGGAAAAACACTGCTTCTAAAAATTTAAAGTGGAAATACAACCTTCGAGAATTAAACGCTATGCACTTTACTCAGTCCCATTTAGAATCTCTCCTTTATTTTAGATATCCTGATTTAGCTCTTTCTATCTAAACAAGGAACTGTGAAAATTTCCAGATCAAAATCTAACAGTTCAGTTCAACAAATAGGTATTGAGTATCTGTGCTGGTTGCTGAAGATACAAAAACACAAGTAAGACATGGACCTTGCCCCAAGGGCCTCAGAGTCTTAGGAAAGAAAGAGGCCTGTAAGCAATTAAGATATGAAGGCAGTAAATGAAGTCTGTACAAGGTTCAGAGATGAGCCAAAGAATGGGAAAAGGGAAGTAGGGGTGTATGTCTACATAGTTTCTTTCTTTCTTCTTTGTAAATAAATTTAATTAATTAATTAATTTTTGTCTGCGTTGTGCCTTCGTTGCTGCACGCAGGCTTTCTCTACTTGCAGTGAGCAGGGGCTACTCTTCGTTGCAGTGCGTGGGCTTCTCATTGCGGTGGCTTCTCTTGTTGCAGAGCACGGGCTCTAAGTGCACGGGCTTCAGTAGTTGTGGCGCATGGGCTCAACAGTTGTGGCTCGCGGGCTCTAGAGCACAGGCTCAGTAGTTACAGTGCACGGGCTTAGTTACTCTGCGGCATGTGGGATCTTCCCAGACCAGGGATCGAACCCTTGTCCCCTGCATTGGCAGGCGGATTCTTAACCACTGCGCCACCAGGGAAGCCCCTCTACATAGTTTCTTAATTCACAGCAAACTATAAAAGGGATGAGAATGATCAGTATATTCACCAGTGAGACAGCAAGAAATAAACGCTGACAGCTGGAGCTAAGAGGCGTAAAGTGGTAACTCATAAAAAGGATACACAAATAGCCATTAAATAACAACAACAAAAAGGATGCAACCTCACATAAAATAAAAGTAGAAAGGAAGAGATGTCCTTTCTTTGCCTGTCTGCTTGTCAAACATTCAGAAAACTATAGTGTACAATGGGAAGAGGATGGGCTGGCTCCTCTCTTCCTGGTGACAGTGAATTGGTACCTTCTTTCTGGAATTTAAACAAGGTATATCACAAGCTTTTAAAATGTTCATACTCTTTTTTTTTTTTTTTTGCGGTACGCGGGCCTCTTACTGCTGTGGCCTCTCCCGTTGCGGAGCACAGGCTCTGGACACGCAGGCTCAGCGGCCATGGCTCACGGGCCCAGCCACTCCATGGCGTGTGGGATCCTCCCGGACCGGGGCACAAACCTGTGTCCCCTGCATCGGCAGGCGGCCTCTCAACCACCGCGCCACCAGGGAAGCCCTAAAATGTTCATACTCTTTATCCAATAATTCACCTCACAAGAAATTATTCCAAAGAAATAAGCAGAGATAACCTCAAAGACTCGGGCATCTATAGATTCATCAGAGTTGTTCATAATAGTGAAGGCTGGAAACTGTCTAAATGTCTGAAGTAACAAGTTAGGTAGATGATGTGATCTTCAGATGACAGGACACTCTATAAAAATTAAAATGCTGTATTTGAAAGACATAGGGAAACTTCATGATATATTAAACGAAAAGGGAACTAAGTTATCTATAAAACATAAACTTTTTGTTATAGTTATACAAATATCTATTAGGTGTATAGTAGGTTGAATGGTGTCCCCCTCAAATTCACCTCCACACAGAACCTCAGAATGTGACCTTATTTGGAAACAGGGTCTTTGCCGGTATGACTAGTTACAATGTGGTCATGCTGGACTAGGATGGGCCCAAAGTCCAATGGCTTGTGTCCTAGGAAACTCATACAGGGCGCAGAAAGGTCGCTAAATGGCTAATGGCTTTTTCTCAACAGTGATGTTGGGGATGATTTTTATTTCCTTTTTTATATTTTATTGCATTTTGATATTTTTTCTACAATGACTATTTTTACCTTTTTGTTGTTGTTGTTGTACGCGGGCCTCTCACTGCTGTGGCCTCTCCTGTTACGGAGCACAGGCTCCGGACGCGCAGGCTCAGCGGCCATGGCTCACGGGCCCAGCCGCTCCGCGGCATGTGGGATCTTCCCGGACCGGGGCACGAACCCGTGTCCCCTGCATCGGCAGGCGGACTCTCAACCACTGCGCCACCAGGGAAGCCCTATTTGTAACTTCTTTAAAAGAAAATGACCATGATTAAAAAACAAAAGACTCAAGGTTTCTAAAGTCTTAGGTGATTTAGGACGGAAGCAAAGAATAATCGATGGAGATTATAACATGTTCAATCCCAAAGGTTGAAATATTTTCAGAATCCTCTATTAAAGGTAAAATTCTATGTGTTTCAGAAAAGTTTCTTTTAAACTAAATTCTAGTACTTAGAATGATAAGTATCATTTATCGAAAATGTTAACTTACATACTGTGTTTTTCGCTGCCATGCTAGATGGTTGAGTTATTAGGGACATTATTTCCAACAGCCTTTTCTCTTAACACATTGTTAGCTACACAATGACAATAGTTTTGCTTTCTTTTCATTTGGCTTATTTTATGAACATGAATATAGATACATCTATATAAATCTATATACACAGTTTGAAATTTTCCTCAAGTTATAAAATATAAACATATCACAGAGTTGTAATTATAATAACCTCACTGTATGCTAAATTCAGAATTGTTATTGCTTTGAGGTGACCAAGAAAAACTGTAAATAATAAATTCAATTTGATATTTGGAGTGTTTCATCTTATATTTAATAGTTGTATATTTCAATCATTTCTAATAGAGCCTTACAAATGTGTCACATATATGTTTTTAAAGACCAGTAATCTCTTATGGCTATATTGTTATTAGTGCAATCGTTTTAAGTACTTTCAAATAGCTTTAACATTACCTGTCATTGAGGAAAATACAGAGGAATTAGGCAAGATTCCTCCTTGATCAATAATGATTACAATAAGTCATTCCCCAAACACTAATGTCCGTTGATCAGCTCTCAACACATCTTAACTCAGAATTTTTCTTTAAACCTCTTACAAATTGTTCTCAGTGTTCACTCAGCTCCTTTCTCTTCTAGACCACTCCAGGTTCATTCAGACTGGCAGAGATGACCCTGGAAAGTCATTCATTCCCTCCTCTTGCATCCAGGCACTGAGCAAGTGGAAATAATATAATGCAGGAGGAAATCTACCCCAACAGGAAAAACTGAATTCAAATCAATTAATGCCCGACTGATGGGCAACAAATGGAAAAAGGTTCCAGCTTCACTATCTGATTTTAAAACACAAGGTCATACAAAAGATTACTGAGACTTAGCCCTCGCATTCTTTGTAACCAAGTGAAAAGAAAGCGCACCACTTCAAGTGGTGTTTCACTCTGGTTGATTTTCAGCCCTTGTACTTTATATGTTGGATGATCTTTTTAAATTTTTGATAAGATGGATTACCTTTACAAACAGAAATGTGAAACATTTTTTTAAAAATAAATCTTTATTGTTCTCAGTTGTTGACATAATGCTTGCCTTTATTTGGCAAGCTTATAGCCTAGTGGCACCTTGGAGGTTGATCTACTTAAAGTGTCGTCATGGACCATGAGGATGGGAGCTTGTTAGAAATGCAGAGGGGACTTCCCTGGTGGTCCAGTGGTTAAGACTCCATGCTTCCACCGCAGGGGGTGCGGGTTCAATTCCCTGGTCGAGGAACTAAGAACCCAAATGCTGTGCAGCGGCCAAAATATTAAAAAAAAAATTTTTTTAATTAAAAAAAAAAAGAAATGCAGAGTGTTGGGCCCCACCCCAGACCTAGTGAATCAAACTATTTTCACAACATCCCCAGGAAATTCACATGTGCATGAAAGTTTGAAAAGTACTTGCTTGAGTCCACATCTCTCATTTTACAGAGGACACTTCAGAGTCCAGGAAGGGTGAGTCTGCTTGTCCTGGGTTACACAACAAACAGGAAATAGAGCTGAAGCAAAACCACAGTTTTTAATGATTCCTACTACGGAATTCTTTCCACTGTATTCCTCCAGCTTTCAGATGAAAAGCAAGTCTGAAAGAAAATCTATTGGCATAAAAATGTTAAAAAGAGAATTTCTACTTCAACTCATGTTTATTATTCTAAGTGTAGTTACTAAAAGTCTACACTCTGTGCATTTGCGTTTATACATAGTCAGATTTACCCAAAGAAAATGAATCTTGGAATTTGGCAACTTTCAGACCAAAATTGGCAAAAAGCAGGTGACATCTTTTCTCCATGATCACTCATTTTATTTTGGTTTCAAGCCAAAGCCAAGTCTCGTTGAATAAAACTTAGCTTCAGGGGCTTCCCTGGTGGCGCAGTGGTTGAGAGTCCGCCTGCCGATGCAGGGGAGACGGGTTCGTGCCCCGGTCCGGGAAGATCCCACATGCCGCGGAGCGGCTGGGCCCGTGAGCCAGGGCCGCTGAGCCTGCGCGTCCGGAGCCCACTTAGCTTCATGACTGATTTGCAAGAGGCGACAGAAAGGAAAATGTGCTCCACAGGTCCCCTTGTTTCTGCTCTTGCCACTTTCAAATCTGCTTGTTCCTCATCTGGCAGTCTTTGCAAAACGGAGCTTTGTAAAGTAAAAAACAAGAGAATGTGATTCTCCCCTCTCTCATCTCTGCCCTTGAGTGCATGAGAGTCCCCTGTATCCTGACAACAAATCTTTCATTGAGCTGCCTTTGTTACTTGCAATAGAGTCCTAATTCTTCATGTAAAGTTTTGGAGTTTCAGCTTCCTCCTACATCAAATTCATGGGGTGGTTGTGAAGTTTAAATGAGACAGCATATGTGAAGCTCCTTAATAGTGTAGAACCTCCAAAAAAAAAAAAAAAAGATCATTCTTTTCTCCTGTCCTCACCCCATTCATTACAATACAGATGACTTTCAGATATTTTTGGTTGACCTCCTCCTAAACCTCAGACCCGTTTACCTAATTAACCTGATGAATATCTCCAGGGAGACATCCTAAAGGCTTCTCAAATTGAACAAGCCCAAAAACCTTTGGCCCCAGCCTAGCCAACGTTCTGCAATCCTATCCTGCAAGTTTCTGGTTCCCTGTTTTGGTGAAAGTTGACATCAAAGTTATCTTTGATTCTTCCCTGTTCCTCTTGCAGCTCTTTCTCCCCACACCAGCCTGTTAATACTCTTCTCAAAGATATTTATAAAGAGCCCTCTCCTCTGATTGCCACTGCTGCTGCTCCGGGCCTCGTGACTTTTCTCTTGGTTGTCTGCAAAAAACGCTCTTCAACCTTTTGCTGCAGTATGAAACTTCAACTCCTTTGGGTAACATGCAATGCCCTTTATGATCTGGCCCTACCTCTCCCTCCAGTCTCATCTCTTGCCTCTTTCCATACTTTTCCAAGGACCACCCCCCCGCCTTCCTTCACCTCTCATCAGCGACTTACCTCTCCCAGCCTCTAAGACTTGCCCACCACCTCCTCCAGGAAGCCCTCAATTCTTTAAAAGGAAGAATGGTCTGAGCGTATTTGTGTTAATGCACTTGCCACAATGGCATCTAATTGGTTGTTGTTTTTATAGGCTTATTCCCGACTAGCTTGTGAGGACAGGATATTTGTTTTCAAAGATCTGACATGCTACAGGGCTCCGTAACTACTAACTGAATCAGTGGACATCATCTCTATGTTACCTTTTCCCACGGGGCAGGTGGGACTCTCAGTTTCCACCCTTATAACTCATGAAGTTTCTTTTCAGGAATCCTTTTTATCCTTGGTTTGCATGTATTGCAGATACATTTAAGAAAAAATTTTAACTCTCCATGAAATCACCTCCCTCATTTTCCCTTATCCTGTTCTTTCCCACTTTGCTCATAGGCAGGCATAGTTTATTTCCCTATAATCCTAGGAGCGTAGAAAATTCCATCATCTTTTTATTTCACACATCCTAAGCAGATTTCCTTAACAGAATTTTCACAGTTGTCTTTTTAATGGATTCCAAATAGTCTATCTACTTAGTATAGGATCATTTTCCTAACTGTCCTCCTGTTGAATGTGGCCTGCTTCCTGCTTTCACCTACTGTGGGTCAGTCCTCAATTTCACTTGCTTCCACTTACTGAGCACTTAGCACTTTGTATCAGGTGTTAGTAGCTTCCATTTGTTAATCGAAGAGCCTGAAGCTTAGCTGGGTTAAGTCACTGCCTCAAGGTTACGTAGCCGGTAAGTGGCACAGAGTCAGGATTCTCCACTGAGGTGTGCCCAGCTCCAAAGAGCACACTGTTCACCTCTGAGGTCCACTGGCCACTAGGACAACAAGCAGGGCTTGCCCCTTATGGGTGATGCCCTAAGATAACGTCCCGGAAGAGGATTTCTGACTCATTCCTGCACTGCATGGGCGACTATGTTGCTGCTCTTCACTGTCATTAATTAATACCTTAAAGTTTGGGTGAGTTTCACAATCTTAAATAATGCCAATTTTAATTTTTGTAAGTTACGTGTGAAGTTCAGTCTCTTTCAGAGTTTGCTTTTATTTACTCTTATCACTTGTATGTATTCTTGTGTGAGATCTCTTTTTATGCATCGACTGTTTATGCTTTCGTCTTGGTATTTATCATTTGCAGGTACATTTTCTTTTTCGGGCCATACCGTGTGGCTTGTGGGATCGTAGTTCCCGAACCAGGGATGGAACCCGGACCCTCGCCAGTGAAAGCGTGGAGTCCTAACCACTGGTCGCCAGGGAATTCCCTGCAGGTACATTTTAATGTGTCAGTTGTTTCTTCTAGGATCTCAGCCGCTTCAGCACTCAGTTCTATTGTCCATGCGCTGTCCCGTCATTCTATATTTAACTGCTTATTTTGAGTTCACCTATCCTGTATGGTGTAAGGTGTTTAAGATATTAGCCGACTGCCATTCTCTCCTGCCATGTAGTAAATAAATCTTCCGCTGTTTTGAGTGTGCTGACACGGAAGGAGTGTGGGCTTTTGGAGAAAAGAGATCTGGGTCAGGACCCTGGCTGAGGAGATCAATCCTGTGGTAGCGGGGTGCAGCCTTTCCCTGGAAGGATTGCTCACCCTCTCCTCTGCTCCACCTGCAGGGCTCAGGGGTGTGGGACCCAGCAAGACAATCTGGAAGACGGAAGGACCCCCTGCCCCACCTGCGTCCCACACCAGGGTGCCCCCTTCTGGAGGACACGAGCCTTTCTCCAAGTTGAAGCTGCACGACACACGCGTGCCAGCCAGACATCTGCCAAAGGAGCTGGTGGCCCAGGGCAATGGACATGGCCAGCGACCAGGGCCAGATCTGGAGCAGCTGGCTGAGCAGGGACCTTTGCCAGAGGAGAAAGGCAAGCAGGTAGTTCTTGACGCAGCTGTAGCAGAAGAGAAACAAACATGCCTCAGGGAAGGGAGATGAGGGTGTGGGGCTGCCCGTTTGGCGTGTCTGTCCCGCTGCGGCTGACATCGCCCTGCCCCTCGCTGAGCGGCATTCGTCCCACCGCACCGCAGGCACAGTGCTGTGGCCGGGCCGTTCCCACGCTGACACAGGGCCTGGCAGCATCTGACCCTACACTGGATGTTGCTGTTTCTCTCCTTGGTAGTCTTAGTTACGCTGCCACCAAATGTATTTCCTGGCCTGTCCGCTGAGAAGCGGGGACTCTGGCATGTTTTCTCCAGCTGCTGTGCTTTGTCCCGGCATTTTCCAAATCCTACTCAGAAGGTTGTTCTACTGACTCGGGGGGCACGGCTTTACCCCTCATTCCGGATCCTCCACTGTCTGCACCTTGGGCACCTGCATCTCCAGCCCTGGAGTTCTTGGGACTGACTTAGTGGTGCCCTGTCGTCCCACTTAGCAATCATAGAACTTGGTCCTTGCCCTCAGAGGGCTGGGTTTCACCTTTGAATGGCATATGATACATTGAGAGGGCTGGTCTCTACGTGCTCACGCCCCTTTCCTAAAATCTGTGGCCTGTGGTTTACTCACATCATATTTTCCATGAGGGGGCTGGTGTTCAGTTACCTTCGTACATTTCTTCCGGGTTGACCTCCAGACTTCAAGTGCTCACTACATAGGAGGTGGCTCTTCCTGTGACCCCAACTGAGCTGGCCCAACAGCAAGGTGGAGGGAAATATCCCACAGGCTTTGAAAATCAATTATTTGCTGAGATGAAAAGGAGGATATGGGGCTTCCCTGGTGGTGCAGTGGTTGGGAGTCCGCCTGCCGATGCAGGGTACACGGGATCGTGCCCCGGTCCGGGAAGATCCCACATGCCGTGGAGTGGCTGGGCCTGTGAGCCATGGCTGCTGAGCCTGAGCGTCCGGAGCCTGTGCTCCGCAATGGGAGAGGCCACGACATTGAGGCCCACGTACCGCAAAAAAATACATAAACAAAAATAAATAAAATAAAAATATTTACAATAGCATCCAAAAACTCAAACACTTAATTAAGGATGGATCTAATGAAAGATGTGTAAGACCTTTACTCAGGAAACTATAAAACTCTACTAAGAGAAATTAGAGAAGCTTTAAATGAATCAAGGAATATACCACAGACACAAATTCAAATATTCATATAAAGGTGTAAATTTTCTTTAACCTGATCTGTAGTTTTGATGCAATCCATTCAGAGTCAGCAGATGTGAGGGTGGACCCACTGTTCAGATCCTAGAGCTTGGGGCACATATGATAAAGCTACATTGATTAAAGCAGGGCAAGAATAGAAAACAGACCAATGAAACCAAACGGAAAGTCCAGAAACAGACCTCTGTATTTATGGGCACTTGATTTATGATGATGGTGACACTACAGGGCAGTTAGGAAAGAACAGTGAGTAAGAAAATTGATAAAATAGTGCTGAGTCAATTAGGGATTAGCCACACAGAAAAAGAAAAAACTTAACTCTTCCTCACACCACACACAGAAGTCATTACCAGGTGCGCTGTAGATTTAAATGTGAAAAAGGCAAAACACTAAGGCATGTTGAAGACAAAATAGGAAACTATCTTCTGGACTTTGGGATAGGGTAAGTTTTCTTTCTCTCTCTCTCTTTTTTTTAAAATTAATCTTTATTGGAGTATGGTTGCTTTACAATGTTGTGTTAGCCTCCACTGCACAATAAAATCAATCAGCCATACACATACAGATAGGGGATAGGGTAAGTTTTCTTAAACAGGATTCAGAAAGTACCATAAAGGAAAAGACTGAGAAACCGGATGACGACCAAATAAAGTTCCATTCATCAAAAGTTAGGAGTAAAAGAGTCAAAAGACAAGTTACAGGACTTCCCTGGTGGCGCAGTGGTTAAGAATCCGCCTGTTAATGCAGGCGACACGGGTTTGAGCCCTGGTCCGGGAAGCTCCCACATGCTGCGGAACAACTAAGTCCCTGCACCACAACTACTGAGCCTGCACTCTAGAGCCCGTGAGCCACAACTACTGAGCCCTCGTGCCACAACTACTGAAGCCCACATGCCTAGAGCCCCAGCTCCACAACAAAGAGAAGCCACCGCAATGAGAAGCCCGCGCACCGCAACAAAGAGTAGACCCAGCTCGCCACTACTAGAGAAAAGCCTGCGCACAGCAACGAAGACCCAACGCAGCCAATAAATAAATATATTAAAAAAAAAAAGACAAGCTACAGAGAATGAGAAGATATTATTACATGAATGACTGACAAAGAGCCCCTATTTGGAATGTGTTAAAACAGCCTTCAAATCAGTAAGAAAAAGTCAACCTCATAGAAAATGTGAAAAATTTGAACAGGCACTGCACAAGAGAGAACGTTCAAATCAACACACATTTGAAAAGATGATTAACCTTGTTAGTACACACCCATCAGAATTACTACCATACGAAGGATGAAATACACCTAGAGGGAGGTAAAGAGATGCAGCCGCTCTGGCAAGTGGTGTCACGTGTTCTGAAAAAGTCAAAGGTGAGCATACCCCATGATCCAGCAATTCTACCCTTAGGCGTACGCCCAACAGAAATGCACGCACAACATTCAACAGTCTTCATAGCGGCTTTATGTGTAATAGTAAACAACAACGACCTGATCCACAGTGAAAGAGCGTGTATAGCACATATAAAGAACACACATAGAAAGTGTGGTATATTTAGACTCTAAGATACTATTCAGCAAAGGAAATGACTGGAACTCAACTAAATGCAACAAATGTGGAAAGATGTCTCAAGGGCAATTTTGTCCAAAGAAGCTAGACACCAAAGATTACCTACTCCGTGATTCCATCAGTAAGTTCACAACCGGGGAAAACCAGTCTACACGCTGTAAGTTAAGATGGGTTACCTTTGGAGGTGCAGGAGGGTAGGGGGCTTTTGGGGTACTGGAAATATTCTGTTTCTTGTTCTGTAGTCATTATATGGGTGGATTCACTTTGGAAAAATTCATTGATGTGTATACACCTAGGTTTGGTGCCCTTCTCACATGCATGTTGTTTCAATTTTTAAAAAAGCCAAAAAGAAAAACTATTTACACCAATTTGTCCATCTGTTATCTAAGAGAAAACTCAAGATCTCCTCTCAAAAACAACAGGTTTTATGCTCTCCCAGCCCAATATTAATCTACTCAAGGTACCCGGGAATGGAACTGATTCTTAATTTGGTTTATGAAAAGGGCTTCAGCAAGAATATCGTAGGTAAGCATGGCCGAAGATGATCTGTATAAACTACAATAGTTTGTTGGGATATGCTTTGTAATCATTCTGTGTGTTGTTTTGTTTTGTTTTTTTCCACGTGTATCTGTTTTGATTCCTTCCTTTATTGTAAGGACGTGCCCTATAGTTTAGCATTCTTTGTAACAACAATATATATTGTTTACAACAATATATATACATATATATATATATATATATATTATCATGTCTATACTACTTAATACCAACTCTTTGAAAACAGGTTTGATAAATATTGCCAAGAACCAATTACAGAATCTAGTTTGGTTCTGGGAAGAGTTTGTGTTTTTCATGCACATAATTTGGACTAAAAAGTACATTGGCCAAAGTGTTGCTTTAAGATTACAGGCTGTTCCTACATTGTCATTGTGGGAACAGCCAAGTATCTGGCCAGGGCAAAGATGTTTCACATGTAGACTCCTGTCTGATTTCTAAATATTCATCGAAGCAAAACTGCACCCCTCAGGCAAATGAGTTTCACCTTGCTTGGGAAATTTTGTTTTAAATTGTTTTCTTAGGACCCAGCAGCCAGCATCTGTCACTTTCTTCCTGAAGAATGAAAGTACCTACAATGGATTGTGTACTCACTATACTCAAGGTGCCATGCTAAGTACATTACATTCATATTTCAAGTGTGTTTCCCAGCACCCCTTTGGCATAGCATCCCTATTTTACAGAAAAGGAGACTGAGGCTAAGGGAGGCTGAGAATTTCCCACAGGGAAGTCGAGCTGGACCTTCATCCAAGTCAGTTAGCGTGAAGCGTGGACTCGGCACCCTGTCACCCTGCCCAGGATCAGGCTCCCTGAGGCTGTCGTGGGAGGCGGTCAGGGACCAGTGCCAACCTGGTTCCCTTGCATGTGATTTTTGTCAAGATGAATAAGTCACTTCAGCAAGCAACACCCATCATTTCTTCCCTTATCTCATCCCCTGAAACGTGGCATTCACAGGATCCTCCTGAACTAAAATTGACAACCTCACCCAGGAAAATAACTATTAGTAACCAAGTGGCACGGCTTATGGCCCCATTTTCAGTGAGACTCATTTCAGCACATCATGTCGACATCATGGGGCTCCCTGTGGGTCGTTAGTCTCTTAGACATGAACGTGGGGCAGTAGAGCCTGAGAACCAGTAGCTGTTTGCCAGCCAGGAAGTTAATGATTGGCCTCGAGAAGGTTTGTCTTAGGAAACTGCTGGGGTGGTTTCCCTGGGCCTCTGCCCACCTGGAGGTACAGGGCAACTGCGTCTTATTTGCATTTAACCTGCCTGCATCTAACTGCGAGGGACAGAGGGGGAGTGGGAAGGAAGGAGTCGAAGGGCGATTTAAGTTCTGCAAGTGATTTCTCTTCTGTTCCATCCAGTGAATTGTGCCCTGGAAGGAACATGGGCTGACCTGGATCTGTGTTTCCTGCAATCACCTCTGTGATTCATTCATTCATTCATTCAACATTCTGTCTGCCTACTGTGAGGCCAGCCCTCCGCCAGGTGCCAAACATACATGCGGGAACCAAACAAGGATTCCTGCGGTTGTGGAACTTTCTAATGGGAAGAGTCTGAAAACAAGTGATAATTGTAATAAATGTTTATGATAGGCTAGAAGTGGATATTTATGGAAAAATGAAAAGTCAGGCAAGGAGTGTCTGCAGTGCGGGGGGTGGTGAGTGGTGGGAATGTGAGGCAGGGGGTCAGTGCAAGCTTCACCGGGAAGGTGGGACTGAGCAAAGATTGGGGGAGCTAGGGTGGTCCAGGCAGATGTGTCCCCAAGTGAAGAGCCTTCCAAGGGGAAGGAGTGAACACCAGGACCAAGGTCCATGGCAGGACATGCTGGCTCATTAGAGGAACAAGGAGGGCCGCAGACAAGATAATGTCGGAGGGGCATGGGGTGCTGGGCCGTGGGGCTCTGCAGGACGGTGTAAAGACCTCTGGGTTTTATGCTGAGTGGTTTGGGGAGCCTTGCGGTGGGCTGGAAAGTGACATGACATGACTGATGTTTAAAAGAATCACTCTTGCTGGTGTGTTGAGGAGAAGCCACATGGGGCACGGACCAAGCAGGCGCATGAGCAGGGGGTGTTTGTAGTGATCCAGCAAGAGACACTGGTGGCAGACCAGCCAGAACCAGTGGACTTCCTGAGGGATTGGACGTGGGGCCTGAAGAAAGAGTGGAATCAAGGTTTGTGCTTGAGGTTTTGGCTGAGCAAATTCGGGGACGAAATTACCTGTGAGCAGAGCAGGTATTTTGGTAAAGATTAGTATTGTTTGTGACATGCTGAGGGAGAGACATCTGTTAATTATCCTTGTGGAAGTGGGGCGTTGGCAGTGGGAGTGTAAAGTTCTGGAGAGAAGAACCAGGCTGGAGATAAACGTCTGCGAGTAGTCAGCGTATAGGTGGCATCGAAAGCCACGAGACTGGATGAGATCATCTGAGGGTTGGCAGATGAAACACGGGAGGCTTAATTAAACTTGAATGCGGATGAAGAGTTTCCAGCAGTATGTTTCGTGCAACACTTACTTGTTAGCCATGTGAGTATTGGGCACCACGCAATACTGGGGTGTACACCTGTACCATACCTGTACCACAGAATTAGTAGTTGTTTATCTGAGCTTCTGGCTTTGCTGATTCTGGCCGTGCTCAGTGCAGAGTGAGAGCAGGGAGGTTAGAGGAGTGGGAACTGAGCCCTGGGCCCCCAGCAGTAAGAGGCTGGGGGGAGGGAAGGAACAGGGAAGAGGACAGAGAGATGAACGAGGCAGGAAGAAAACCGCCCGAGGGTACGGTGTCCTGGAGCCTGGAGGGGGGCGCCATCAGCTGTCCTCCAGGAAGACGAGGTCGGGAGTCGAGCACTGGATTTGGCAGTGAGGAAGCTGCCGGTGGCCTGGCAGAGCAGCCAACTCCAAGAGCATAAGCATTTTGCGAGGCTGAGTGTGACCACTCTTT
>NW_006785407.1:838125-844541 GCF_000442215.2 Lipotes vexillifer | reverse complement strand
CTCTTTCCAGGTTAGGGCTGTTCCTCCAGCGCCTGAATGAATGCAGGAGCATAGCTCAGGGTGCTGGTCTGATGAAAGCGTCGTGATGACATTGGCCTTGTGCTCAGTACACTCCTTCTACCTGAAGACGCCCTTGAGGACCACGAAGTGGGGTTTTCAGCAGGTTCCCTGGACGCCTCCCTCAGATGGGGACCCAGTCCCTCAGTGCGGACGCAGAACCGCAGTGATGAGCAGGGATGCTTCTGCTGAGAGCAGGGAGGCTTCCTGCCCGGCGCGGGGCGGGGAGGTGGGGTAGGGCGGGGACCGCAGGGCTTGCAGAGCCACGCAGCCTCGTGTGGGAGGAGCTCGGGGAAGCAGGACGTCGACTCAGCAGGGAACCGTGAAGATCCAAGGGCGAAGGTAGCCTGGTGCCCACTGCACACGTAGCCACTTTCCAAAGCTCCAAGTTCAAACGCTTTTTTTCCTCCGGAAAAAGAAAGCAACAGTGGTACCACTTGAATCCTTTAATTCTTTTACAGTGGGGCTGTTCCCACATTTGCTAAGTCCCTTCATTCAACTAAAAACCAACATTTTTTCTTCACCTGAAAGCAATGAGGTGTAGGCCCTGGGTCACATCCCCGGAACAGGACTTATTTCTTAGAGTTAAAAACCAAAATGAACAAACAAAAACAAACTTTCAATATATAGCTTGACTATCACTACACTGAAATATAAAAAATGGCCCTGAAAGTGGGAGGTGAGGTGATTTTCACCCAGACACAAGGCATTCTCCTGCCTTGATATAACCCAGGGCCGCCGCTCAAAAGGACATCCCGCCTCACATTTCATAGCCCAGGGCTCATCTTTGTCCAAATAACATCACGACTGGAAACCTTCGTCAGCTTTTTGTATTACAAAATGAGCTACAGAATATGATTGCACATAACTGCAAACTGTTAGGGGTGTTCGACTTGCCTTTTAAGAAAAAAGATAATATTTATTTAGCCATAAAAAAGAATGAAACACTATATATAAAATAGATAACCAACAAGAACCTACTGTATAGCACAGGGAACTCTACTCAATACCTTGTAATAACCTATAATGGAAAAGAATCTGAAAAAACAGAATACATATGTATACGTATATATGTATAACCGAATCACTTTGCTGTACACCTGAAACTTACACAACATTGTAAATCAGCTACATTTCAATAAAAAAATTTTTAAAGAGTGAAATAATGCCATTTGCAGTAACGTGGATGGCCCTACAGATGATAAGGACAAATATCGTATGATATCACTTATATGTGGAGTCTAAAAACATGATACAAAGGAAATTATTTACAAGACAGAAATAGACTCACAGACATAGGAAACAAATTTATGGTTACCAAAGGGCAAAGGGTTGGGGGAAATTAGGGGGTTTGAGATTCACAGATACACACTACTATATATGAAATAAACAACAAGGACCTAGTGTACAGCACAGGGAACTCTACTCAGTATCTTGTAATAACCTATAATGGAAATGAATCTGAAAAGACAGAATATAGCTCTGTGTATCTATACAGATAGATATAGGTATGTAGATATACCTGAATCACTTTGCTGTACACCTGAAACACTGTAAATCAACTAAACTTCAAGTAAAAAATGAAATTACAAAAAAGACAATATTTATTCTCACAATACTGTGACTAAGTATATAGTCTAGCTACTTAAACCTAAAGTCATTTTGTTTTTACAAGTCACCACCCACCCCGAGAAACTCCATGACATAGCTTTGAAAAATAATTTGCACAGATCTCTGTAAGTTAATTATTGTATGACTATCTCTGAAAGCTTTTCGTGTATTGTACATTTAGTCAGAGAGAGAGGCCTGGTTAACTGCACCGCTGTTCTTTTAAAAAAATCAAGATTGTTTAACCACAGTAAAATTCATGGAAGACACGACGTGTTTTTAAATTGCCTGTGAAAATGTACTTTGCTCTAATGATCTCTGAAGAATTCCTGGTCCCTGTTTCTCACCTTCCCCGTAGCGAAGTGATGAGGCCCGATTCCCACACAGCCTGCCAACTCGGTCCTTTATTTATATTAGAGCAGCGGTTCTCAGACTTACAGCGTACCCCAGAATTATCCGTAGGGCTGGTAACATCACAGAGTTCTGGGCCGCACCCACCCCCAGAGTTTCTGATCCAGTAGGTTTGGGCGGGGCCTGAGAACTTACCTTTCTACCCAGTTCCCAGGTGATGCCGATTCTGCTGGGCTGGAGAATAACGGTCTATAGGTAAAGAAGTTCTCCGTGCTGAACCGCGCAGGTGCCATTGGGAGCATCTGAGCCCAGCTCCCCGTTTACAGCTGAGAAAGCACGATGCAGGTGGAGGAATGTCAGGTCAGTCCAGGCCCAGGGAGCCTGGGTGGGGAGGTGGCATTCATTCGACGTAGGAACGGGGTGAGCACAGAGGCCTGGGGCAGCACCACCCTCCCCTCGGCCCTTCCTGAAGCCACAGCCAGCAGAAAAAGTTGTCAGCCCCAATACGCTCAGGCCAGGATGTAGCCAACTGCTTTCCAGTTTTGTCCATCACTAGAAGACTTCATGATCTCTATGTCGGGCAAGTCACTGGTCTCAGAGCTTTGGTTTTCTCACCACAAAATGAACGCATTGGTCCAGCTTATTTTTAAAATTCCTTGGAACTCCAACTTTCTATGACTGTACCTAAACATAATAAACCTCTAACGAACGTTTGTTGAATGAGTAATGGGAAACAGAAGTATTTATGCTCTGCTGAGAGAAAACAGAGGAAGGGTCAGAGGCTTCCCTTTTTGGATGAGTGGGACCTGGATGACTCCCGGCATGGCCTCGGTCAACAGGATGTCCGAGGGTGTCTCCTTACTGCAGGAAATCCCAGAGAAAAGCAGAGGTTCAAGGTTCCAGATTGAGAGAATTATTCTTTTCCTTTAAGTGAGAATATTCATCATGGAATGAAAAGGAACCAACAAAACACGAAACTGGAACCAACAAAACATAGGAAAGAAGAGCCTGGGGTCCGGAGCAGTGATGGGAAGTGAGGTGTAAGTGGATGGAAGTCCCTAGAGAAGGGGATGTTTCTTCACTCGGGACGAGCTCCCTCCCATCCTGGGGTCTGTCCTGCACCCTGCAGGGCAGATGGAGCCAGTGGTCTCTGCAGACATTGAGAAGTCACTTTTGTAAATATTTAAACAAGAAGTAAATGTGTCTTTAGCTAAGGGAAAATGGACAGAGATACAATCTTCAAATCCCTTTGTTTTAGCTTTGAAGTAACTACAATTTTAAAATAAATGTAAGATGGATGTATAAGACTATAGATTCTTGATATTTGGAAACCACTGACTTCTTAGGAAGGGAGATGCTAACCGCCTTATAAATACCCAGTTTTCGTTCTCTTGGATAACCCTACTTCTGAAAGAAAACTGGAATTGTGTGTGGCAGGTCAACTTTAAGTACTATTAAACACGCTAATATAACAACATGCTGTTTCAGACAGTGGAACTGTCCGACCTGGGAAATGCGCCAAGAGGGTGCCAAAGAAGTAATGTTACAAAGACAGGCACGGCTAGTCCCCATTTAGAATCGCCGAGGATGAGAAGCTCCACTAAAATTCCTGCACGTTTACATCTTTAAACGACAAAATGGCTTTCAAATTCAAATAACTCTGATGGAGACATTTATACAATAGAGTTCACGCTTGCCTGTTTTCTTAACTAGAATATTCAGAACATAATTTAGCCTTTTTCTTGTTGACTCACTATGAATCATCATTATGAGTCAAAACCATAGAATTTTAGTACAAAAGTGTCCTTAGAGACCAGCTAGCTCCATTTCTTCCTTTTCGAGTTGCTCAAGCAGAGGTGTGACAGGAGTTAAGTGGAAAGCAGAACCGTGCTGCCAGTTTGAAGGGAGCTGGTCCAGAAGCCACGGCTTCGATTCTTGGTCCAAGGCTGTGACCGCCACACCTGCCGAGGCCTCGTGCCTTCCAGACTGGGGAGTGGGGTGACGCTCATAAGACCCTGTAGATGCAGCAAAAGCCAGCTTCCCCTTTGCAAAATGGGCTCAGACTCAATGCATTTTGCATTTTGGAGTCTACTTTTTATATTTTTTCCCTCTTTGCATTCACCTATCGTCTGTAGTGCTGTGGGTGTGTAGATGTGGTTCTGCCTCTAAACGTTACCCTACTCTCTTCAGCTGGGGCTTCCGCTCGGCTGTAAAATATTGCAAGCGGGATCTCACAGGCGTCTTTCTGCTGTGAGCCCTGGTCACTTTCCTGGGGACGGGGCCTCTCCCTTTCCTCTTGGCCTGCCCCCCACTCCTCCCCTCCCCTTCCCACTCCTATAGGATGAGGGTGAAAAGCCTTCTGTTTTCCCCTGCATGTGGGTATTCAGTCCCTGTGCTTGTTTGCTAGGGCTACCATCATAAAGCACCATAGACCTGGGGGTGGTACTTAAACAATCGAAAGCTGGAAGTCTGAGATCAAGGTGTCAGCAGAGCTGGCTTCTCCTTGGCTTGTGGAAGGCCCTCTGCTCCCTGCGTCTTCACATGCTTGTCTCTCTGTGTCTGTGTCCTTATCGCCTCTTCTAAAAAGGTCACCAATCATATTAGATCAGGACGCACCCTGGTGATTCATTTTAACTTAATTACCTCTTTAAAGTATCTATCTTCAAATATAGTCACATTCTGCGGTATTGGGGCTTAGGACTTCGTCATATGAATTTGAGGTTGGGATACAATTTAGCCCACGACAGGCCCTTTTCACTTTTAAAGTTACCATGAATCACTCCAGGGAAACAGACAGTTGTAATGGCTCCAGAATTTTATAAAATTCTTATGGCCAAGGTCCCTGAGTAATAGTTCCAGAATTACTTCTAAGATGGTAATTGAAATGAAGAATGACTGATAGATTCACTCATTCCAGAAGGATCCCTCATGTTCCAACAAAGGCAGTGATTGACACCACAAACTTGAGCCCTGGGGATTGTTTCCCAGGCCCTGCAGGTGCGGGAGGAATGGGAAAGGCCTGATGGCAGCCTCTGGGCGGCAAAGTAGGGAGAACACAGAGAGGGCGGGAGAGGACAGAGCCCAGGCCAAACAGAAATGATGGCTCCAGAGGCTAGGATGGGGGTGGGGCTTCCTGGGGCTGGCGGTTAGCACCACTGGTTCAAACCCCTTTTCAGTCTGTGCCTTTCCTCTTCACTGACAACTGGCTGATAAAAGGCCACAGGAGAAACATGGGTCACCTGGGTGCTGGGGAGCAATTAAAAACCAACTGGGTAAGAGATACATTCTTTGATGGGAAGAAAAGTTCTTTGTAGGTACAGCGGACTCACACTTGAAATCTGGCCATAAGAGTCTATGGAATGTTCAGCGCCTGCAGCTGCTTTTCAAGTCTGGCCTGGAAACACTGAGTGCTGTCTGTCCACATTCTACCTTCATACAGAGCCCAGCCCTTAGCCTGCCTGCCTGCTTGTCGTCTTTACTGCCAGGGGAACTCTCTGTTCCCACATCTCATCTCCCACCCTCACCTCACCCCAAAACTGGCTGTTGAGGGAAACATGCATCCACTACTCCATCCAACATCCATCCAACATCCATCCCCTCCCCCACCCAATATCCACCCAACATCCATCCCCTCCCCCACCCAATATCCACCCATCCATCCACTCTTCTATCCAACATCCATCTATTCCTTTGAACCCTGAACATGAGCAGAGCAGCAAGGGCCACTCTTACTCCTCTAAAAACCTTTTATTTTCTGAAAATGACTACTTAAGAAGCCTGATGACCAAGCTTGTCAGTGTAAACTGAGGCCTAAGAAGTGCTTGCCCAACTCAGTGTGACTAACCCACATGAATTTCAGAGAATGTGACTGTGACTGTGTTGGCTTCTCTATGACTTCCTTCTCTCAGGTCTTGTACAGGTGAAGTGTTGCTTAAGAAGGGTGTTACTTAAAAAGAAAAAAGCTGGGAAGGGGGGTGGAGAATCAGCTGATACATTTTTAGAGATCACAGTAGGAAGAAATACCAAGGAAAACATGAACTAAGAAATCAGAATGACCTCTTAGACAGGCCCTGGTCAAGTATGGGTTAGGAAGAGGTTTGCAATGTTACAAAGATCTTTTAGTCCACATTAAAATACCTTTTACAAGGATCCCTGAATCTGAATTTTCACACTGGCCATTTCCTGGTGAATTGGTCTTTCTTTCCACACCCAGGAACAAAGTTCCCTCTGGGAGTCAGACACTGACGCTTCCCTGGGGGAACATGGGGGCCTAAGCCGATTTTCCTAAATTAATTTTACTCTTACCTCACACTTTTTTCTCTTTTTTTTTCTATATATATATATATATATATATATATATATATATATGTATATATATATATTTTTATATCTTTATTTTT
>NW_006785407.1:835565-837730 GCF_000442215.2 Lipotes vexillifer | reverse complement strand
CTCCCAGACCGGGGCCCGACCCCGTATCCCCTGCATCGGCAGGCGGACTCTCAACCACTGCGCCACCAGGGAAGCCCTATCTTGCACTTTTAATCTGCATAAAGTCATCAGTCCTTGTTCATCTTATGGCCTGTCTCTGGCGAAAATCCCATTCAGAAGAAATACGGTAATTCAAAGTAACTTAAGGCTCGACTGTTGTCTCTAAAGGGGCACATTCAAAACACACTCAAACTCTTCTTAAAGTCCTCTTTCCCGTTCTCTTTACTCTCAAAATCTCAACAGCTCACATGGGAATTGCTTCTAATTCCCTCCCCCCACCCCAAACCCCAGACTCTCCAAGACTTCAGCTTGTAGGGGGGCTCGTCTATCTCACCCCACTTTCCTCTGCTCTCCTCTTTCTAGATCTTTCTTTCTCCCATAAGAAGTTACGGGAGAGAAAAAGATCTCTGCCCTTAAGGTCAATCCAGTTCACTTTGCTTTTCCAGTTGGCTGTTCTTTTGTGTCCTTGACCCATGTATCCAATTGCTTCAGCCAACAACACCCAAGCTCCCCCGTTAAAGAGCTGCCCAGCCAAGGCGGAAGAACGCTCATAGGTTATTCATTGTGTTTTTGTTCCTGTCATGTAATGTTGGTCATCTGCTCATCATCCACAGTCTGAGAGGAAAAGGATAAACAAATTAAAAAATCTTCTGGAAATAACCTAATAGCTTTGCACTTATCATTTTTGGAAAACCATTGTTGGTATTCAATGTTGAAAATGTCTAAATCGTAGGACTTCCCTGGTGGTCCAGTGGCAAAGACTCCGCACTCCCAATGCAGAGGGCCCGCCGGGTTTGATCCCTGGTCAGGGAACTAGATCCCACATGCCGCAACTGAAAAAAAAAAAAAAAAAAAAAAGATCCCGCATGCCACAACTGAAGACCCCACATGCTGCAATGAAGACCCGGCACAGATAAATAAATAAATAAATGATAAATAGGTGCTTTAAAAAGAGAAAATGTCTAAATCATAAAAAGATTCCATTGGCTTCAGAAAGCTAGCACATTGTATGAAAAATCGAGTAAAAAAGGAAAAATAACTGATTTTATGTTTGTCATTTACTATGATTACATATGTATTAGAATTCTGTTCCAGCCAGTCAGACTATGCTTTTGTACTTGTGTGAGGGTACATCCGAAGGCATAAATACCAAAGGGATAAACTCAGACAAAGGGTGTGAAGGATGGAAGGTGAAGAGAGCGGGCTCTTACTGAACGAGCTCTGGCTCTGGTGCAGGCTGTCCAGGTTCTGTTCTCAGATGTGTCTCCCATCGGCTTATTCTCTTTAAACGCAAGAGCCCTGCTGGGACATCAGGGCCATTTCCTCTATCTTCCTTTAGGAACGCTGGGCTGTGTTTGCCAAGAGCTCTGATCACTCCATCTGGCTCCATAGAACAGAGGAGGCAGTTTTCTAGAACAGAGTAGGAGAGAGGCTCTTGCCTGTAGCTCCAGCAGGAAGATAGTGAGACAGAAGAGGTACACGTCCGCTGCCTGCTCTCACTCTGGACAGTAAGCCGTAAATTGGGGAACCAAACTGAATAACCCCTAAGTGCTTTATTTTTATAATATATATATTACATATATAAGATATATGTATATATAATTTGAAGTATAGCTGATATACAATGTTGTGTTAGTTTCAGGTGTAGAGCACAGTGATTCAGTGATACATACATATGTATCTTTTATTTTTTCAGATTCTTTTCCCTTATAGGTTATTACAGAGTATTGAGTAGAGTTCCCTGTGCTATAGAGTAGGTCCTTGTTGGTTATCTATTTTATATATAGTAGTGTGTATTCCCCTAAATGTTTTAAAGTCACAAAACAGTACGTCCATGAGCCAAGAATTAGCACTGTGAGAAGGCCTAACAGCAGCTGCTTTTTAAGAATCAGATAGGAGAGATACAGGGAAGGGGGCTGGTGCATGAGTTCAGAAAGTCTAGTTAGAAGCCTCATGGTAGTGACAGTGAGCCTGGGAAGGTGGCGACCAATTCGAGAGACACCACTGGAGTTGAAATGGGAGTGTAAATAACCCATTAGAGAGGAAGGGCGTGGGGAAGATATGAGTGGCGGTTAACTGTTCAGAAAAACTCAGAGGAGAAAGGAGGCTGCCTCGTGGCCGCTCTT
>NW_006785407.1:822919-835488 GCF_000442215.2 Lipotes vexillifer | reverse complement strand
CGCTCTTCCCTCCTCCCCATCTTGTGTTGACTTCATTAACATTTTAAGAAGCTCAGGCCTCTCCTAGCCCCGCAGGAGGGCTGAGCCTTGTACAGCAGCGGGGAAGAGCCCCTGGGCCTGGAGTCCAGTCAGCGTAAACTGACCGCTGTATCCCTGTGTCTCTTTCCATCACCTTCTGTAAAGTCCTTCTGAAGGACAGAGCCAGGGTGTTTGTTCCATCTTCTTTCTGATTTATGTTCATAAACATTCTCTTTGCTTTCCTCAGTACTAAAGACCCTTTCAGGTGTTGTTCAGCCATCATTTCTGTAGTGACTGGAGACGTCTGCGGCATGAAGGTCGGGCTGATAGGATAGATCAGACGCTGGATTGCTGTCATCTTCTCTGAGGAACTCGTCTACAGCAGGGGCCCCTCTCCAGGTGCTGGGGGTCTCCATGGAGCCCTGCAGTGTTTGCTTCCCTGAGGGCACCCACTGTGGGCTGGAACCCAGCTGGACACCCAGGTAGAGGCTGGGGCTCAGCTGGACCCAACATTGTCTGCCATGGGGCTTCCTTCTTTATGCTTAAGTCTCTGCGTATGGCTGGCACAGGCCCCCAAGACCTCCTCACCAAAGATTCCTAGTCTTGACTTAATAGTTTCAACATCCTTCAAGTGACTTGTGACCCTCTGTTTTAAATCTAATCCTCCCCTCTTTTCCCTTTTATTAGAAAAAAAAAAAATTGATCTCCGGATTGTAAGCTCCTTAAAGCTAGAGATGATGAATTTTCCTCGAAATATTTATTGTGAAAAATTTAAACACTATAGAAAAAGTGCAAGATAAATATAATGAACACCCCTACACTCTTCACCTAGATTCACCAATTGTTACTATTTCGCAACAGTTTCTTTCTCTCTTTATAAAGATACATATACACACATAATATATATTATACATAATATATATACACTGTAGATACATTGTATATGTGTGCGTGTGTATACATACACACGCACATATATACTTTTTGCCAAAACTATCTGATAGTTGTACACATCATGACACTTTAGCCCTGAATATACCACTTATGAACAATGGCATTCTCCTACATAATTGCAATATAATGACAACATTCAGGAATTTAGCATTGCTTCAATGTTATGATCTAATGCAATGTTTCTGTAGATCTTTTTTTCAGACATTATGTAATTTTACCCCGAATACACTTTTACCTCTTCCTGCTTAACCAACTCAACTCAGGACCTAGCACAACATGACACACACAGAAGTCCCTAAATAAACAGTAGTTGAATGAATGAAGAGATGGGTGGAAGAATGAAAAGTTCTTTCCATGTTTCTTCAGACTTCCAAAGGTGCATGACTGAGCACAGTTCATGAACTCCATGTGGGAATCACACGACCTTCAAGCTCTTCTCACTGATCTTGGCAGAAACCCTATACCCAACAGGATATGTATTTTGCAACTGTGGCTTTTTGTCCTCAGCTGGGTGATATTTAAGTTACTGGTGCTTAGAGGCACCATCCGGAACTTGGCAAACCTGTTCAAAGTGAAACATGTCAGAATCTCTGTTACTCATCCCTCATACATCCTGCAAGCACCCAGCCTCCACCATCACTTCCAACTACTGGGAATGCAAACGAGCATTGTCAAAAAGAAAGCAGGAGGAGGACGGAGCTCTGCATTGTAGGATTTCACATCCGACAACAAAGAAGGGCACAGCTTCTGCTGTGATGGCATTCACGGTGTCAGAGGTGATCTGTCACAAAGAGGCTTTTGTGGAAACTGACAGCACATTCATTGCCACGGGGCACAGCATGCAGTGAGGCAGACTTGCCCCCCTCATATTTGACGGAAATTGACGCCAAATATTTGGTATCAAATAGCCCCAGCAGAAAACTCTACTGAAAGAGTGCTCTTCCCACCAGAGGACGGGTCCCAGGCGTGAGGCTGTGCACACGGCAGGTGCCCCAGCCCTGGTTGTCCCCTCTCTTGTTGGCATCTATGGCAGGGGCATCCCAACTATGGTGGTAGGCAGATAGAGTTCAAGATCATGCCTACTTTTCACTGGAACTTAAGGTAGCTGAACTTCGATCTCTCCGTTCTGACAGTTTATAATTTTGCTTTCCCCCCCATATTTCCTATGCATCCTTTTAAGACTGTAGGCAACCCAAGTTCTACATAAAATCTCAGCAGTGAGTTATTGTTAATACGTTTTACGGGCGCATCAAAGCAATTATCCTAAAGCATGCTCGAGACAAGGATAGCTGGGTTCTAATGGTATCTAATAGACTTCAGATGAATAGCACTGCACTTCAGAAGCACACAGTTATGAAGAAAATTCTCCTTTTCATTTTGGTTTCCTTCTCTCCTAACTGATTTGTTTGAAAGACCAAAATTTGACTCTTGAGGGTGGAGGATGAGTTTGGGAATCCTTCCCCACCTCCCAGGACTCTTCCATCCTGCGCCCAGTTTCCCCCGTTCTTTGCCATGTACCCAGCGCCGCCCACGTGATGTGATGAAAGCTGCACTGTTTCACATCTGGAGCATCATCTCTTGGTGCACGGCTCTGGGACCCAAGTCCCCCGGTCTCTTCCAGGAACGAACTGGCTCCCGGACAATTGCCTAGTGTCCAGGCAGGGGCCACTTTCTTTTCAGAGGACATTTGATGTGAAGAGATCACTGTTCATTACATCAGGGGAGGTAATCTGGCAGCTCTGCGCTGGTGCTCCAATTCTATTTGGTTTGTAAACTATAGATTTTCTTTACTGTGTGTTTCCTTTACACAGCTTGTCTTTGTCTAGATTCACAATATTTCCTCTGACACAATCATCCTTCAAATATTACCCAAAACAGCAGTGGTGGTGGTGGGGTCACATAGAAATACCCAAATAGTTCTATCTTATTATACTAGTGAACTCTTTCCTACAGGATACAAAAGACACTGATAAGAATATTAGCGTCTGTTGTTTTGGCAGCAGGGTTACTGTTAAAATAGTGGAATTTAGGGACATATTTTGGTTATTTTATAAACTGCATTACTCTGCCTTTATCTATGAAACCCAATGATAGATTTCTTAAAGGAAGTGATAAAACATTAGTTAGAACAATCACAATCTTGGATAAATAAAAAGACAACCAATAAAACCGCCGACTACTTGGATGAAAAGAGTATTGTGTTACCCCACTGTGAAGGGACAATACGGAACTTGGATAAAAGCTGGGGAAGGGAAACTGTTGACAGCATCAGCTGGTGTCTTTTTGAAACTCATTCAGTCACGCTGAACTTGGTCACCAATGTCTTCCACGTATTTGCTTTAGTGCACCTATGGGGATTTGGGGAGTCACAATGTTGGATTCTGATATATTTTTTAAAATCTGGATTAGAGCCAGTTGACTGAACTTGGTTAATTGGCGAGCGAGCAGGGGCTACTCTTCATTGCGGTGCGTGGACTTCTCATTGTGGTGGCTTCTCTTGTTGCGGAGCATGGGCTCTAGGCGAGCAGCATAAACTGTTCACCTGGAATGATGCACTCGTTTTGAGGTTAAGGATGCAGGCGAAACAAATCTTTGCACCCCTGTCCCTGAAGGAAGGGCTTTTCAGTGAGGGGGTCCAGAACCCTGAGTTCAGCCAGCCTCCAAGGAGGCTGGTGAGGCCACTTCCTACCTGGGTGACCTTGAGCAAATCATTCTCATCAAGGGTGTCTTTCTTCCTGGGTCAGATGAAGTCAACTGGTTCAGAGGGGTGGAAGAGAAAAGCAAATGAGATTGTGTCTGTGAAGTTCTTAGCGCAGTGGCTGGCACACATGTGCTTGTTACATGATTGCTATGAGTACTACTAACTCTAACCAGATGTTGCTGTTGTTTTAAAAGAAGAGATACACTCACAGAGGTATGTTTAGGGCTTCCCTGGTGGTGCAGCGGTTAAGAATCTGCCTGCCAATGCAAGGGACACAGGTTCGAGCCCTGGCCTGGGAAGATCCCACATGCCGCAGAGCAACTAAGCCTGTGCGCCACAACTACTGAGCCTGTGCTCTAGAGCCCTCAAGCCGCAACTACTGAGCCCACACGCCACAACTACAGAAGCCTGCACGCCTAGAGCCCATGCTCCGCAACAAGAGAAGCCACCACAATGAGAAGTCCACGCACCGCAATGAAGAGTAGCCCCCGCTCGCCGCAACTAGAGAAAGCCCGCGTGCAGCAATGAAGACCCAACACAGCCAAAAAATAAATAAATTTATTAAAAAAAAAAAAAAAAGGTATGTTTAGATTTTCCGTTTTAAAAAAAGAACGAGAGAACCAGGGAAGGTCTCAATGCCTCCTTCCTCAAAGTGAAGATACATTTCCTTGTTCTGTGATCTCTGTGCAGTTAGAATGCAGGACAAGACTTAAGATATACAGGTATTTATTTTCCTATTCAGGGAAAAATATACTCATTTACCCATGTAAGTTTACCCATTCATTCAAGACACATTTATTAACTCCTAGTAGGTGATAGGTATGAACATACTATTAATGAGATAATTTTTTTTTCTCAGAAAGATATTTCCTATATTTCTAATCAAGGGATTTTCTTTTAACATTTATTTGTGTCTTGCAAATTCCCAGGATACCTTCTGCTGGAAAAACCTACCTCATATTTGAAAGCAAAGGCTATGTCGCTGTACTAATTTCATGTCAAGTCCGAATTATAGCAAACCTGGCATCTGTGAATGCCCTTGAAAAGTTTATATGGTGGCAAATGTTATGCCAGCACTCATTCAGTTGTGAGCAATTGTCTTTTTTAAGGTGGAGAATTCTACAATGTTTACCTTTGACCTTGACCTTCTGTGGACTTGTGCATCTTTGTCTGCTACCCTTGGGCTTGTGTTCCTGGGCTCCGGGCTGCAAAGTGCTCTCCTTTGCATCCGAGGCTCCTGCAAAGTGCCAGGTAGACAGTGGGGTGAAGCAAAGCTGAATTAAGGAAATAAAGAAGGAAAAGTGAGAAGGGAACAGAGAGATGGCGCATGAGAGGAGGGGGGTGGGCGCAGAGAATTTTACCCACGTGGTCGGCTATCGAACAAGTTGATACCTTAGAGACAATACAAAATGTAGTGCACGTAAAGGACATTTCTCCTTTCACGGATTCCAGAGGGAGAAAAAGTCAAAAGGAACAGGTCAGAGATGCCCAAGTCAGAAGGGGGATGGGGTGAAAGTGCGTTTGTCCAGCAAGAAGCTGGCAGGGCCCCTTCTAAGGGGCTCTTAGAAGGTGACATTGTCCAACTGGAAATAGGGGAGGGACCGAGGCATCACTGCTTACATCTGGTTCAATCTCCAGTCCAGAGAATACGGCAAAGGGGACTGAGTCACTGATGTAACCCTTAAAGTTTCCTTACGAGGGGATGGCCATTCTGGAGACCAGTGGACTTCTCAGTAAGTCCAATATAATCAGTTTTTCTTCCAGGGCTAAAACAAATGACTGTTTCTCAGGCTGAGGACCAGCTGAAGCAGGTGATCTGGGCTGTGCTCTTTAAAAATAATGCAGTATAATCACACTCACGTGGAGGCTGGAAATTAGAAGAGAAGGAGGGTCAGATTCACCGCTGCTCTCCTACACACCCACACCTGAGCGCAGGGGCAGATGTAACTGTCTGCGTTGTGTATCCTTTTTTTTTTTTTTTTTAGAGGAAAACATAGGCAGAATACTCTATGACATAAATCACAGGAAGATCGTTTTTTTTGCTTTTTTTGCAGTACGCAGGCCTCTTACTGTTGTGGCCTCTCCCGTTGCGGAGCACAGGTTCTGGACGCACAGGCTCAGCAGCCATGGCTCACCGGCCCAGCCACTCCGCGGCATGTGGGATCTTCCTGGACCGGCGCACGAACCCGTGTCCCCTGCATCGGCAGGCGGACTCTCAACCACTGCGCCACCAGGGAAGCCCTGCACTGTGTATCCTTTTGTCTTTTCATGCTTCTTAGCCAAGTGTAAAGAGTCAATTTGGTGTCAGTTAAAAGCACACATGGTATTAAACTGGTAAGAACAGATACTACACTTGATCTTAGCCAAAAGGCCGAAAAAGAACAAAAAAAAAAAGCACGCACGGTAGAACTCCACTGTACTAGTCACGTGCTGATGACCCACCGGGAGAAGCTTGGGAGGCAAGTTTGGGCTTATGTCCAAAGAAGAACCCTTGCTCACCCCAGCTAACTGAGGTTTTATATCAACAGTTCAAATGGAATGGGAGACATAGCTCTTTAAGAAGAGGGACTGACAACAGGAAATTAAATTCTGTAGGTATTTGCCAAGGATGTAAAATGTGATGCACGTTTAAATAATAGAAACTGCAATTCAGTTGGTACCGGGAAAATAATGTAGAAAAACGGTCATGTGGCTGAATTTTGGGCCTGAGACATCATTTTGTACCTGGAATCGTGATTTGCTATAAAAATTCTGAAGTATCTGACAGGATGCTTTTAATTACACAAGTAATATACACTGTCTTCTCGTTTGCAGAAAACCTTAATAGCAATTAGAAACTTCCCAGATGAGCTGTGACAGCGTTGAGAATTGAAAAGCTTGGGTGGGAAAGCAGAGACCCAGATTTGGTTGTTTTGTTTTGGAGAAATTGAGCTTCCGTTTCAGGTGAATTCGAGCCTTCTTGACGGGTACCAGACAGTACAGCCCCTATTCATCCGCAGGCAGCGGATGGGATGGTGCGGGGCAAGCTTTTCCTGAATTGCCTTAAGTGTATATTTGCCATCTATCCTGCTGCTAAGAGCCATTCAAATTCACCCCCAGAAAACCCTGGGACTTTCTCCAAAAATGGTCACTCCAGAGCACATCTTCGCACAGGAATCACACTGCTGTCAACCAGGTGATGTCAGCCAGACAGGAAAACAGTCTGCAGCCGTGGATCTCGGCAAAAACCACTCCTGTGTGGACACACGGGGAATTTGAAAGGAAGATGTGTCCGTGAAATGACATCACCTCAACACACAATACTGCAGGGACACGGTGGGCCAGGGGTCCTCAGTGGGGAGTGGTTTCCTCTCCAGGGACATTGGCAATGTCTGGAGACATTTGGGGTTGTTACCACAGGGTCGGGGGCTGCAGGCATCTCGGTGGGCAGAGGCCAGGGACCCTGCTGAGCGTCCTGCCGTGCTCAGGCCAGCCCCACAACTGGGAATTATCCAGCCTCAAAGCTCAGCAGTGCTGAGGCTGAGAAACCCTGTGTCAGCGAAGAGAAAAGGAGTTTCAATTGACAGGACCGCTGTGCCAACAAGGAGTCTGTGTGAATATTTAAACATAGTCAACTTGCGAGCTGGGAAGTGGCTTTAGAGAGCTGCTCCTGCCTGGCCTGTGAGCCAGTTCATCCAATCTCAGCGGAGTCCGCTTGTCCCACATGAAGCACCAGCTGGGCAGGCACCGGAGATGTCTCCAGGATAAATCTGCAGAGGTGGTGGCCTCCGGCTTGTGAACAGATCCATGCATGGTGACCAAGGAGCAGAACGGGGACCGGAGCTTTCCTCCCTGTGATCTCGTGATTCCAGAAATTACTGATCCGGGGCTGCCGTGCTTTTCATTTGTTTTCAGACCATGGAACACAATTCTTTTCACAACTGTCTTGAATATTCACGAAGTCTAGCTGTATTTTCATAATACAGTGAGGAAGATGTGACAGTGGATCATTGCCTGCATTTTACAGATGAAAAACCACGAAGGAGTTAACTGACCTGCCTAAATTAAGAGTTGGGCAAGACCAGTCACAACTACTGCTGGTACAAACAGGAACGATTTGTTTGGCACTTACTGCGGGCAGACAGTGTGCTGAACACAGCATGTACGTGTCTCATTTTATCCCCTTCCCTCCGCCCCGTCCTCACTGGGGCTTGGCTGAGGGCCTGAGGTCCAGCTTCACAGCAGGGGACTGGCCCACCTGGGGCGTGAGCCCGTTTCCCCCACGTCCATCGCTGCCCCCCACCCTGCTCCGATGCGGTCCAGGGCCCTCAGATTGCGACTAGGAAGAAGGCTCAATGAATCATAGGAAAGAATTTTTTTATTTAAATGGGATTAACACTTAAATCATAGAAATGGTTTGATCTCCATTACAATTTTTTTTTCAAAACGTAATTCCCCATTCATTTTTACTACATCGTGTAGATATATAGCAGCCAGATAAGAGCACTGAATCCAATTCATGCATTCACTCGCTCACTCACGAGACATTAAGCGCCTGTTGTGTACCAGGGAAGGTTCTAGGCCCTGGGGGGAGGCGGGGTGGTAGTTAGGATTGTTGACTCTTAGCTCTTGTCTTCAGTGTGGTCACAACCTAGTGTGGGAGGTGGAGAGCCACATTACAAGACACACACACACGAGAGGTGTGACGTGCTGGGACATTTCAGAGACGGGGAAGAAAAACGCCTGGTTGAGTTTTGACGGGGACCGTTTGCCTGGAGCCCATAGCGTGTGAGAGTGTTAGAAGGAGACGGGCCTGGATTCACTGGAGGAGTGTGGTTCACATTCTCTAGTGGGTGAGGTGCTGTTTTGGCTTCCTCATCTGTATGGACTCTGTCAGTGATGTCTGTACCTTTCACCCAGGGGTCATCCTTGTCACTCATGTCTATTTGGTTACCAAGGTCTGCCTCCCCCCCTCCACAAATGGCTTCCACATAGGAATGGCCTGGGGTAAATTATTTATTTCTGTGATCGTTTCTCCTCTTCTATAAAGCGGGAGTAATAAAAGTAGTATGTAGGGACTTCCCTGGTGGCGCAGTGGTTAAGAATCCGCCTGCCAATGCAGGGGACACAGGTTCGATCCCTGGTCGGGGAACTAAGATCCCACAGGCCGTGGGGCAACTAAGCCCTCGTGCCACAACTACTGAGCCTGTGCGCTCTGAAGCCCACAAGCCACAACTAGAGAGAAGCCCGCGCTCCGCAATGAAGAGCCTGTGTCCCACAACTAAGACCCGACGCAGCCAAAAATAAATAAATATTAAAAAAAAAGCTACTGTACTCCAATAAAAGTTAATTTTAAAAAGCCTTTTTTTAAAAAAAGTGGTATGTATATGATAGATGTGAGGATTACATTGGACGCTTAGACACAGGAACCCGGACTTTGGGGGTGCAGAGATGGCCGCTGTTTCCAGTGGCCCCCTCTTTGCCTTCTCTCCATCCCCTCACCTCCTTTCTTTAGGCACCTAACGTCACCCTGGACACCCTGGAGGCCCTCCTGGTTTGTTTCTCCTCTGCTAATCTCTCCCCTCTCCAAACATTTCTGCCACTAGTCTCTGGTAGGAACCCCTTCTTTCTTCCAGGGAGTTTAAGTAAGTAAGGTTGTTGGACTAGAAATAATTTATTAACTCAATTGTTTATGAACCCGTTTTTTCCAACTCATTAAAGGTGGCTTTAAACACTTGATCTTAAAGTCCCGAATCAAGTGTTTTTTTCCTGCACTTGGGGAAGAACTTTTGCTATTTGCATCCCTCCGTTCATTTGCACGTGTGTAGGCAGAGTAACCATGTTGCCTTATTAAAGAACTCCAGACACCCAAACTATAGAACATTAAACGATATATCTAGATCGCGTGTTTTCTTCTCAATCACAGTTAATTAAAGCCAAACTATATTTTTCGAGTTCCTCATGGGTAAAGACATGTTGTTCTCACTTCAACCATGTGGGTGTCCCCAGTTTTTACCCTGAACACCAACGGATTAGTGGAGAAAGTTAGGAGACGCAAGATTTCTATTTCTTTTGAATTTGTATTGTTAAATCAGGAAATATTTTTAAAGGTAACGGTTGAACACTGAAAAGCTGAAAATTGCTTTAATTTATAGCAGGAAACCAGGCTCACTTGAAATTTCTATGTGTTTGATCGATAGGAAAAGATCGCATTTGAATACTTATCCCTGAGACCGGAACTGGATACAAAATGCAATTAATCGATCTGCTAATTGTTCTTCCTTGTGTGAAGAGCTGTTTAGTATTTACTACCCACCATGACTGTTCTGTGGAACTGAACCAAACCTGGGTCCAAAGCCCTTCTGGGCTTTCCTTCCTCCCTCCTGGGTGTGGAGGAAGGTCGGGGGAGGGGGAGAGGAGCTGCCCACTTCCCGTCAGCATCCAGCAGCCTCTCTGCTCTCCGGCTTCCCTGGGGTCTCTCCCACGGTATCCGCCGGCCACCTGCTCACATGGACTGTCCCTTGGGCAGGCGTAGCTCAGGCACGGTCTCTGCCCGGGTCTGCCCTGGCTTGGGCAGCAGGATGGGTTCAAAGGCACACTACACTGCTTTTCTTAGAAGGAGGCTCTATGAACAGCACAAAGGGCAGGCGTTAGAGGCCTCCTGGCCGGCCTTCTTGCTCTAGGAGTCCTGTGTGAGTTGTGTCTTCTCTCTTCTAGAACCTTCACTCATAACTCTCTATTTTCCACTTCTCCCTATGTGCTGGCTCCTGAGGTCACAATCCCATCTTAAAACAAACACCTCACCTTGACCCTTATCTGTCCCCCTGCCACCAAGTCCCTCAAGAGAACAAGGTCATATTTGCTCTGTCTACTTTTCCATCCTCCATTTATTCTTTTTTGGTAACAGCTTTATTGAGATATAATTCACATATCATGCAATTCACCCATTCAGGTGTATGATTCAACGGCTTTAGTATATTCATAGAGTTATGGCATCCGTCACCCAAATCAAATTTACAACATTTCCATCACCCCATGAAGAAACACTGTGCCCGTTAGCAATGGTTCCCCATTCCCTCCCCGACCCCAGCTCTGTTTTCCATCTCTGTGGATTTGCCCCTTCTGGATGTTTCATATAAAAGGAATCACACAATATGTGGTCTTTTGTGTCTGACTTATTTCCTTTGGTGTGATGTTCTGAAGCTTCATCCATGTTGTAATATGTCACAGTATTGCATTCCTTTTTATGAACAAATAACCTTCCATTCTGTGGACAGACCACATGTTAGTTTATCTATTCAACAGCTGATGGACATAAGAGCAAAAGTTCCTTCCTTTTGCTCTTATGGATAAAGCTGCTCTGAACATTCCTGTACGAGGTTTTGTCTGGATAAATGCTTTTATTTCTCTGGGGTGTGGTTGGTCACCTTCCCCTGAGGCATGTGGCTGAAAGGTGGACTGGATAACCTAACAAAATTAAAGTCTCTCAGGAAAAGGAGGGAGCGTAGATGCTGGGTGAATAACCAATAGTGGTCAATAAAATGTTTCTTCTTTATATAAGGATTAATCTTCATGAGCATGCCTGTACGTTCCACCCATGAGTCCTGTTCTCTATCAAGTTTAGAAAGCATCCTTCAATTTCTAGTTAAGTGTTGTTCATTAATAATGAACATTTATCAAACGTCTTTTGCCATCAAAGGAGATTATTTTATGTTATAAATTTTGCTATAGTGTGAAATGCTAAACTTACTGATTTCTCAATACTAATATATCATTAAATTAATGGGATTAAAACTTGCTTGGTTGTAGTGGGCAGTTCTCTTAATACATTGTTAAAATGGTCTTTATAGTTCTTGATTTAAAATGCTCACATCTAAGTTGCAATATGTATGTAGGGATTCAGTTCTCTGGACCATATGCAGATAGTTTAGCTCATGCACACATGATAAGTACAACTAGTGAGTATTAATGCAGAGATGTAGCAAGGCAGCCTGGAAAGGAAATTCAGCAGCTGGAGGAGGTTTTGTGGCCTGAAAGTCTACATAGAATGGTCCAGTCAAAGCAGAGGCCAGGAAGCCCTCAGTGCCATTATCTGGTCTGCACGGAGACCCTCCACACTTCTGTCTGGGTCACGGTTAACTCACAAATCAGACCAATTTGGACACATTCAAGCCAACAGATGGAGGTTCAATTTAAACAGAACCTTGAACATGGTTGACCTCTGTACCGTTAGGGTCTCCCGACGAGGGCATCACAGCACGGATGTGTGATGCCCACATGGGGCACAAGAACCCCAGTAAAAACCCCCATTATGCTCTCCACAAGAACCCCAGTAGGAACCCCCAGTACGTATGCACTAGCTAGTCTGGTCTCTGGTCTTAGATTTCTGGTGGGCTTCTCCCTTTAAGTAACGACTTTTGCTTTCTCTATGAATATGATGCCTTCTTGTTATAAAACATTCAACTACTATAGAAAAGCACAAAAAATAAGAGAAAAATCACCCCAAATCTTACTACCACAAATGCCAGCACTGCTTTTGGTTTAAGTCTCTTTCCAGCCATCAACCTCTGGGAAACGTACAGATGGAAGGATCAGCAGATGTGGATGAAAATGCAAATACATATGATTTCATTGTATAAAAAGTGAGTCATACTAGACATGCTCTTTTCTTGTTAAGTAGTAACTTTCATTTCATGTGAAGTTGACAGAAGAAAAAGAAAATGCAGTGAAACTGAGTGGACTGCTAAACTTATATATAAATATTCCTTCAGAAGATATATTAGTTCCCAAAGTTGCCTCTAATGTTGAGGAATTACAATCACCGCAGAGAGGTCAAGACTGTATTTTTTGGCATATTTTTCAATGTTGGACAATCTGGGTTGACTTTGCTTGAAAAACCAGGTGAGCGCTCTCATAC
>NW_006785407.1:807136-822778 GCF_000442215.2 Lipotes vexillifer | reverse complement strand
CTTCCGATCTCCCCTGCCCGACCTCCTAACTTTTTTCCTTGTGTGCTGTAAACATGATTCCCTGGGGGCTGCTTGTTTGCTTTTTCTTACTCTTTCCTCTGAATTGACCTGATGGGAACCAAAGCTCACGGCCTGGCCTTCAGCCACGGCGCCTCCCTTATCACTTAAATCACATTTTCGCTTCTGCTCAGATCACTTATTTGGAAGGAGAAAGTTTAATCTAAAATACTGTGTAACAATTAGAGATGCACATCTCATCTTTTACAGACAGGTTAACATGACACGGCCTCTCTTAGTCATTTCTTTACCATCTTAAGGTGTCATCTAAAATTATTATTTTGAAGAGTCTATTTACTAAAAATGACTTCTCAGTAGCACAGAGAGCCACATAAAACAGGTCTAGGAGGGCTCTCCTGAGATTGGACTGGCCTTTCCACAGTGTGCCAGAGGCAGAAAGGTGCACAGGAGCCACTCCTTTGCTGCCACCAAGGCCACATGCAGACGTGGTCCTGCTCCTGTGTCCTGTCTCCTGGCTGAAGGGACACCAGCCTCACAGCCACTCAGGACAACCTTGGGTTTAGCCGAGAGCTCTCTCTGTCTCACTAGTCACATTTAACTGACTACCAAATCCCACACTTTTTGGGGGGGGAATAATTTTAGATTTACAGGGAAGTGGCAAAGATGTTGAGAGCATCCCTTTACATTTGGCCAGCTTTCCCTAATTTTAGCAGCTTACATAACCACGGCACAATTATCCCAACGGAGGCATGAACATTTGGTACAATACTACGAAGTGAACTATAGACTTGATTTAGATTTCATCGGTTTGTCACTCATGTGGTATTTCTGCTCCTGGGTCCACTGAGGCGGAGACTTCAGGGCCTAAGTACGTATGTACTGAAGTCTTTCTTGTCCTGGTCAGCACGTTGCCTTTACTCCGGCCCTCAGCTCCCCTCACGTCCACTCTGCGGAAAGCCTTTGAAACGACCCCCTTTCTCCAGTCTCAGTCCCTTCAGCCGTTCCTTACAGAATGATCTTCCGTAAATGCAGATTTGATAGTGGACCCTCCTCAAATGCCCTCAACATTTTCCCTTCACGCATGAGACGGAGTTGAGGCGTTCTAGCAGGGCTACGTCTGGATCTGCTTCTCCGGCCTCATTTCCCCTAATTTCTCCCAATTCAGGACCCACGCAGGAAGGCCCCTGTGCTCTCTGTGGCCGCTGGCTCACAGCCTCCGGGCCTAACGCTGGCCATCTGCCCGCTCTCACTCACCCTTTTCAACCTGCCCCTGGGAAGTTGCCCCTCATCCTTCCCCTCGCCAAGCCTGGACCTAGCACAGCTTCTGTTAGGGTGCTGACCAAACTGCGTTGTGGTTGCATATCTGTCTCCTCTGATGGTTTGTCGGAGTCTTTTGGGTTCTTTTCGGCCGCATTGCAGCTTGTTTGGGATCTTGGTTCCCTGACCAGGGATTGAACCCGGGCCCTCAGCAGTGACAGCACTGACTCCTAACCACGAACCCCCAGGGAATTCCCTGTCAGTCTTGGGCAGAGGAAAATTGTCTTTATTTCTGTAGCCCTGACACCCAACATATTTAGTGCTCAGTAATTGTTTGTTGAAGACATAGAAAACAAACTTATCCTTACCAAAGGGGTTGGGGGGATAAATTAGGAGTTTGGGATTGATAGCTACACACTACTATATATAAAATAGACAAACAACAAAGACTTACCATATAACACAGGGAACTATACTCAATATTTTGTAATAACCTATAGTGGCAAAGAATCTGAAAAAGAACGTGTGTGTGTGTGTGTGTGTGTGTGTGTGTGTGTGTGTATAACTAATTCACTTTTCTGTACACCTGAAACTAACATAACGTTGCAAATCGACTATATTTCAGGGAAGCAGGCTGGAGACAGTGGTGACTCAACTGTGGTTGATGCACAGAGCTCGTGTGAAATCATGAAATTGGAATGTCTCCATGACAAATGGCCCTGAAAATAAAGCCAGCTGCCACTGCAGAGAGGTATTTCAGAATTCAAAGATTTTCAAATACCACGCGATGGGTCCCTGGTGAGAGTCAAGGGCTTCCTATGGTATTAGCCCATCCTCTTCTTAGTGGGACAAACTCCTCGGGAGGCATCAGTATCGGTCGGTTTGGCTTGAGGGAGGCTCAGGGGAAATTTCAGGTGGGGGTAGGGGTGTCAGGCGGCGACAGTAGGCAAGGCTGCTGGGCCTCCTCAAGGCCCGTTCCTGGGGCCAGGTTCCCCAAAGTGTGGCCCACGGCAGGGAGCCCAACTCATCGTTCTTTGCCCAGGATGGCCTCAGTTTCTGAACTGACAGTCCGTGTGCAGCAGCCCCCTCAGTCCTGGGCTCAGTGGGAAGGTTGGTCATCCCCACAAGAGGCAGAGAAGATGCTCACGAGAAACTCAGAAGGGTCGTGTTCATGGGGGGCTGGAGGCTGAGTCCCGTCTTCCCAGGGCTTCCACGCAACTCATTTTTCTCCCACTCCACCCTGTCCAAATCCATTTGGCAAAACTCCTTTGAAAGAAGCAGTAGAGTGTTTTTAAATGGTTCGTTATCATTTGTGTAAAGTTCAGGTAATGCAAGGACTGAATTATTGATTGGAAAAAGTCTTCATTTCTTGGCGGCATGCAATCTGGGCAGCTTAAACTGTCACGGGAAATTGAAAACTGTTTTTCATTATAAAGTGATATTCTCACACTGCCAAGAAACGTGGAAAGTAGAGACAAGTGAAAGTTCACGTATAATTTTATCACCATAGCAAAATGCATTTTAATATATGTTCTTCAATCACTTTTTCTTAGACTTAATTTTTAAAAAATAATTGCAATTACAGCATCTGTACCATTTTGGCAAACTCCTTTTTACTCTCCATTACATTATAAACACTTTTTCATGCTGCACAATAGTTTTCATACCCAAACTGTTTAATGACTACATGAAAAACACTTTTGAATTAAACTGGGAAATTTCAAAGAAATACTTATTAACTTAATTAGCATACAGTTGACCATAATAAAGTCCTGAAAAATTGTCATTTTAGAAATCTGTTGACGTGGGAAGATGCTCATCTTATGTTTTTAAGTAGAAATAAGTAAGATGCGAGATAATTATTTCTAAACAGTGGTTTTAATTTTTCCTTTTTTACTTTCTGGAATGTGATAATGAAATAATTACTTTGTAATAAAAACACAAGGAACACTTTCCAGGGAAAAAAGCACTCAGAGGAGATTTGATGCTTAATAGCATCTCACAAAAATGCCATTGAAGTCACTCTGAGTTCGGAAGTAAGAAGTCAAGAATCATGGATAAAACAAATTATCTACAGAAAGGAAAAACTGCAGAGCTTGTCTTTGCTAGTACAGTTGGAGAGTTTTTTTCAAGAACAGCCAATGTACAGGTGAGGTCACCTGGGCACTGGAGGGGAGGAGGGCTCAAGGGGAGAACCCTTTGAGTGCAATTCTCAGGGACTCCCAGCTAAGGATACCTGATCTGAGACCAGGGATTTCCGTCCTGCGTCGTATGTGCCTTTGGAATGGAAAGTGATCGCCTGCCCAGGGGACACTGGTCATGCAGCTGAGTCACTTAGCTCTGAGTCTAGGCTCCACAAGTTAGCTTTTCACTGTGGTGTGATTTTCAAGTAGATTTGCTCAGAACTCCAAAATGCAATTCCCTGGTTATGGAGCCTGGAATGTGGCAGGCCCGGCACTAGGTATTGTGGATACAAAGGCGCGTACTATAGTTATGTTCTCCTTATCTGCTCCTGGGGGGTAGAGATAAGTAAATCAGTGATTAAAGTTTCACACGTTAAATGCTATTATGAAATATATATATGAATGAATTATAATATATATGAATAAATATAAAAAGTAAATATTTGGTTCCCGGCCCATCGTTCCTAAAACCTTTGGAATCCCTGGATTGATGTGTATGCTAATGAGATGACTGTGGTCGGACCCTAGGTAGCTTCAGGATGGGGGCTGCCTGCCAGGAAAGCCAAGGCACAATTAGAGGGTTGGAAATTTTAGCCCTAAGCCCTGACATCGAAGGAAGGGAGAGGCGGAGGGGCAGGAGGTTAGGTGAATTACTAATGGCCAACGATCTAACCAATCGTGTCTACTTAAGGAAACTTCCATTAAAAAACCCTAAGCAATTGCGTTCAGACAGTTTCCCAGCTGGCGAACACGTTGACGTACGGGGAGGGTGAGGCACCCACAGAGGGCGTGGACGCTCGGCACACCCCTCCCCATCCCATGCCTGCCCCATGCAGCTCTTCCATTGGCTGTTCTTGAATTTGAATTCTTTATAACAAACTGGTAACAGTGAATAAAGCACTTTCCTGAGTTCTGTGAGCCATTCCTGGGTAATATTGAACTTGAGGGGTTGGGTCATAGAAACCCCCGATTTATAACCCGTCGGTCAGAAGTATAGGTGGCAACCTGGGACCTGTGACCGGTGTCTGAGTCGGGGGTGGTCTTGAGGGGCTGAGCCCTCAACCTGTGGATTCTGACACGTACTCCGGGTAGGTAGCGTCAGACGGAATTGACTCGTAGGATACCCAGTGGTGTCGGGAGGACTTTGCTGGTGTTGGGAAAAAACACCAGACAACTATGACTCGGGAAGCATTGCGGCTTTGGGAACACAGAGGAAGGGACCCTAATGCAGACTAGGGGGGCTAAAGAAGGGTTCCTGGAGAAGTGGATTAAACGGAGACCTAAGGGTGGCCAGGCAAAGGGGGAAGACGGGGCTGTAAAGAAAAGATTCTGGGCAGATGGAAAATCTCAGCAGAGCATCAGGACGTGCGCTTCTCCTTGCAAATACAAATTGTGAATTGACCCTGTAGCTTCCATACCTCATTCTCTTATGAGCTAGATTAGTGTGAGTCCATCTTCTTGGGTCCGGACACCTCTCGACACAGTGACAAAGTTGATTCTCTCGGCCTACGCATCAGAGGGTGAGATCAGGGAACACCGAGGTCCCGCTGAGACAGTGTCACCAACGTGAGCGCCAAATGGATCTTCCCAGAAAATACTCCCTGCCTTGTTTTGCATGATTATTCCAACTGCAGTGAAAGTTCTTAAATATTTGTGGTTGGACAGTTTATTCACAGCGGGTACTCTGAAGACAGGCCCAGCGTTGTTTTGAAATAGGGTTTTCTTTTCAAAACTGACATAGATACTCTCCGTGGTGTCAGAAGTGGCCTGGCGGGGGAAAACGGGACGCATGCGCCAGTGATGTTAGCTTCCCCGCTCCCGGTTGATCCAACACACTGAAATCCACCGCGAGTCCGTCACCCGCCTCTTCCACGAAATCACTAACTCTGTGAAGGGACACACACACCTTCCCGGCACCTGCAATTAGTTTGCATTCATTCTGTGCTTTTTGTTAGTTTGTTCGGGGGCCTCCACTGACTAGTTCATCTATTAATAATAAGGAACACTTACTGAATGTCTCCCGGGTGCAAGTTAAGGGCTTTACGTGAATCAACTCATGTAATCCTCATACCAGCCCCATGAGGTGGCTGCTGTTACTGTCCCCAGGGTTCACACCCAAGGGGGCAGTGGAGTCGCTCACTCAACTGCTTTCTCTGTCTTCGTTTCTAGAAACGTGGTGTTTCCTCAGGGCATTTCCTGTGATGTCTGGCACCAAGGGGCCCTCGGGGCGTGCTGCTCGCCCCAGACATGTAGGGGAGCTCTCCAAGAACGTTCCATCCGCATCATGAGACACGGACTCCTTGTGAAGTGAGCAATGCACAGCCACCAACATGGAGCCAAAGAAGCGCAGAGTCAACACACCCACGCCGAGAGCAATGCAAAGTCACCCAACGTTTCTGAAGTGACATGACAGAAAGCCCCGTGGTCTTTCCCAGCACAAACTTCTGTTTTAAACAGTTATTAGAAAAGTTTGCTGAGAAGGCAGGAAAGTAACCGTTAGATTTTTAAGTGATGGTTTGCCTTTCAGAGCCCTGTCAAAGTTTTTTAAAATTTTTATTGAAATATAGTTGATTTACAATGGTTGTGTTAATTTCTGCTGTACAGCAAAGTGACTCAGTTATACATATATATTCTTTTCCATTATGGTTTATCACAGGACATTGAATATAGTTCCCTGTGCTCTACAGTAGGACCTTGTTGTTTATCCATCCTGTTTGTACTAGTTTGCATCTGCTGACCCCAAACTCCCAATCCTTCCCTCCTCGCCCCACCTCCCCCTTGTACAGCCCTTTTGATAGCACTGGAGAAACGACCTAGTTTTAAAACAGCCGGGGTTCATCTGGGGCCCAGAATAGAGACACGATGGCCACGGCCTCACCAGGTAACCCTTTCGGGCCACGAGTGACACGTCCTGGGCTTCCCTCCCACACCTTCAGCATTTATTGATAACATGTCTTCAAAGATGGACTCAGAAACTCTTTGGATGCTTTTATTGACAATTTGAGCACAACCTTAGACATAGTTGCCAAGTATTTCTTTACACAGTTCAGAGAAAAATAAAGATTCTTCTGCAAAGACTTTATTTCTGTTCTTTTGCTAGATTCACAGCTTGTTGCACCGTTCAATGCTCAGACATGTTCATTTATAGTGGTTTGTGATTCACACTCATTTACAGTGGCTGCTTGTTCTTTAACTTGTTTTAAGAATCAGTATTCTATTCTGAAAAGAAAAAGAAGGTACCACCAGGGAAGTTGCAGGGACCTAGGACTTCTACTGCCTGCACGAGTGGGAGCAAATCTTGTCTGCCTGGCACACCCAACAAACCATGCAGATCGGGAGCAGGCAGTAACAGCAAAGTCATTAAGCTGCAAAGCTGTGGCGGGTATAAGATGCTGGGTGCCCCCCTACAGAGGGAACCATCTGACTGTCCTGCCGGCTCCGTGTACGGAGCTGCTACCTGCTGGGACTGTCGGTAACTCGCAGGCAGGCCCCGCGTGGGTTCCAGGCTGAGCCCTGATGCCAGCCATGGGGATGTGGGGCTCCAGCCTGGTGACCTGCCTCTTTCTTACTTGGGAGACTGGCTCTCTGCTATCTCTGTACCATCCATAGGCTCCCTGACAGGAGGTGGCATCCTCTGGGCCGTGCTGGGGAGGTTGGATTTTCCCACAGAGTGAAGCCATGTGAGGCCGTTCCCGCTGATGGGGCTGTCTCCTCCCTATAATTTCCCAGCTGCAGGACCTCTGAGGAAGACGGAGAGGGGGGATGTCCCTGGATGGATTGTTAGGGACAAAGGGACAGATGTCCTGGGGGAGTCTGCTGGGGTCCTTCCCTCTCTCCCTCCAGCAAGGGTTTCTGGTGTTACATCTACAAGGACAAGGCCTGCTACAGATTTCATAATTTCCAGGGTCTCTAAATCCAAAAGAAACCCTGTGCTCTAGTGAGAGTCATTACACCCACAGTGATGGTCGCGATCTTCCTGAGAAGGCGGACGAGAACAAAGACAGTGGTTTGACTTTTCCATCACATGCTGTGCTGTGGAGGATGAGGTTTGCTGCATTCAGTGTAAGCACATCTCTTTTTGATGTATTGTGAATGCCTCAAAAATAAAAAAAAGGATGAAAACTTGATCAACAATCCAATTCAAGCCATGTTAACGTGAGGAAATATTCTCGTGTGAGTTTACATCCTAGAGAAAAGAACTCTGAATAACCCGTTGGGGGGGGCAGAGCCCCGAGTGGGCTGTCCTGAGCCATGTTAATTACACTTACAATGTATTTTGGTTCCATATCACCGCGATTCGTCCCCAGTGACCCCTTTATCCTTTTAGGCACATTTTTGTTGTTGTCGCAGTTTCCCTTTACACTCTGTTGCTTTGACAACCGTAACCTGAATCAGATCTGAAAGGGGTCCAGAATAAAATATTTTGGTATAAAATATTTTGATACAGAAAAGTGTAATTAACATGGTCCAGGTGGACAGAAAGTGCATAAAATTTCATTTTGATGATCTGGAAACGCTCCTTCCTTACAGATTCTGCTTTAATAACCTGCATGTTTGTTAACACTGAGAATCATTATGAAATCATTTCTAAAAGTGTCCCCTCTAGAGGCACCTTATTCATTACATTGACAGTGAAGCCAGATGTAGGAGCTCCAAGCTCAAAATGAATGTTTAAAATCAAATTCTCGATTGTGTAATACTTTCAGAAAAACAATTTCTTTCTAACGTTGCATATAATTAAATGAAGTGAAAGTACACTAAGTTTTGATTTCTTCCCTATACATTTGAACATTCAATGTTCAGATTAAGTTTCATAATTTCTCAGTTAGTTGACAAGCTGATTCATGCAGAGTTGATATTTCATTAATGCAATACATAAAAATAGAATTCTTGGGGATAAACACATGGTTTTGACTATTGCCTGTGTTCTTTGGGAATAGATGCTTTCTGAAAATTTAAATAAGAGCATCGCTTTTTAAGCTGTGAATGTCATTCTCAGAATCCATTGCAGTCAATCTTAGAGAGAACCACTGACAATAGTTCCTCAAAACTATTTCGCACCTCACCAAAGGCTTCTTCCCATTATTTGCTGAAGGTAAAAGGCAGCTAATTGAACCTGAGAAATCTCTGTATTTTTCCAGCCTGACTTGAGTTCACTCAAGAATGACAACCCATACAAAAGGTGAATTGCACTGACATCTGTGCCCTGGTGTCTGTGTATTGCAGAGGCCTGCGAATACTTCCTGATGGTCTCACCATTAGCTTGGCTGTTTCCCAGGGGCACAATGAAAGGGATCCTGGGAGCTTCTCTTATAACTGTTTTTGTGATTTTGGAAAGAACTTTGTGTGTGTGTGTGTGTGTGTGTGTGTGTGTGTGTGTGTGTGTGTGTGTGTGTGTGTGTGTTTAGAGAAAGGAGAAGCAGCAGATGACACTAGGACACTCTGTACGTTTCCCAGTGGGATGGCGGCTGAGTTGCGCCTGCGTGGCCACTGCTCCAGCTACACGTCGAACCAGTGGTCCCCCATGCAGGCGCGGTTCCACTCCAAGCCGCAGTTCCAGCACCACTCGAGCTGGCACTGGGGCTGCGGGCACTTCATGTGCATGCACCCTCCTGTGGGCAGACAGAGGCCACAAATAAGCACCCGGGAAACACTCCCGCACCAACCTTCTGTTCCAGAAATGCTTCCTAACAGAATTATTGCAAGCAATCCAAGAGCAGAATCTGAACTGAGGAAAACAAACCAGAAAGCCCACTGGGAAGTTCTAAAGTTCTGACATTCGTTAAGAAATGAGAGAATAACCTATATGGGAAAAAAATCTGAAAAAGAATGGAGATATATATCTGATTCACTTTGCTGTGCACCTGAAACTAACACAACATTGTAAATCAACTATACTCCAATAAAAATTAAAAAAAAAAAGAAATGAGTGAGATCGAAGCATGACGCGTCCATCAAGGACAAATTTTACTTGTAAATCTGAGTTTACTGACTTCTCTTAAGATGGGATTTAAAGACAAACGTTTTGTGTTTCACAGACGGGGTCGATTCCTTATTTAAATATACAGTAAATTTAATATTTTAAGTATACAATAATATATTTAACAATTTAATACATAATAACGTCAATATATACTATGAGTAATTTTTATCATTTCTTCAGTCTTATTTGGCTTGAAAAAATTCATAAGACAGGAGTTGGGACAGCTGTTCCAAAAGCATTTAATAAGTGAATAGGTTCCTTCATGCTATTCAAAATTTTATTTAAGATGAGGATAGAGAGAAACTAATGAATAATACTAGGTGCTCTGCATCTGTTATGTCATTTATTCCTCAACAGCACCTTGTGAGATAAGGGTGTTAACTGGTTGTAGAATTTTCTCAAGGTCTCAAGGTTTTTGAGTGTGAAGCCGGAGGTTTAACCAAGATGTGTGTGATTCCAATGTTCTTTCTTTCATGGAACAGGGCCTTTCCAGTATGAGATGAAAAGTCCCTTATTTTGGGATTCCCCACCTCCCCCATTTGTTAAATACGTTCCCTACTTGCTTCTGGGGATCAGACACCAAGTCTGCTGCGAAGCCAAGAGAAAGTTATTTGTATGAAGTTATATGTAGAGAACTGTTTGTGAGTGACTTTCCCAGATAACCAATCAAAAGCAATGTCTTTCCTTGAATTCCATGTAGCACTGAATGTGCTCCATTGTTCAATTTTACCAGTTGCCTTGTTAAGCCATTTTTTCTTGCCAAATTTCCAAAGAATTGCTTCAGTGCTGTCTCTTTTTCTTTTCTTTTCTTTTTTTTTTTGCAGTACGCGGGCCTCTCACTGTTGTGGCTTCTCCCATTCCGGACGCGCACGCTCAGCGGCCATGGCTCACGGGCCCAGCCGCTCCGCGGCATGTGGGATCTTCCCGGACCGGGGCACGAACCCGTGTCCCCTGCATCGGCAGGTGGACTCTCAACCACTGCGCCACCAGGGAAGCCCAGTGCTGTCTCATTTTTATATTAGAAGCTTGGCATGAGAGCTTGCACTAATATAAAATATTTATGAATATGTAACTAAAGGCATTTGTTTTAGACCAACTTAAGGGCATTTAAAGTACCATAGTTTTCTACTTCTTTATGGTTTGCTTTAAAGATCATTTAAAAATTCAAATATGTGGAAAATAAAGGGAAAAACGTGTGATACTTTTCTCTTACTATTTCCCAATTAGCATTACACAATTACAGGATTGTGTAATTTTCAACACATATTTATTCATTGTGCACTTAGGATGTCAATAATATAATAAATAATGTAATACTGTATAATCACTTAAATTTCTCTGGAATATCATAAAGAATGCTTAAGCAATGTATTCAAATTCAATGGACTATTAAGTGAGACTGAATGAAAGTTTGAGAATGTTTTCCTATTATACCAAAATCTTAACGGATCTGGAATACTAGCTTTAACAAGTAAGATTTTATTATAGAAACTAGACTCACAATGGCACAGTGGAATAAGAAGAAAGGAAATAGCAAGAGAGAGGATATTCATGTTGTTAACTTTCTTTTCTTCCTGGTGTGTAATATGGAAGGAATATGCTAGACCCCATAATTTGGAGGAGTCAGGGATTCCAATTCTAAAAGCCTTGCCAGCTTAAAAGTAAACTCGAGCAAGAAGCTGCTGACTATGCCATGCTAATTTGTGGATATTTGCATAGAGAAAGTCTAGCTTCCCTCTTAGAGGATTGTCTCCTGACTGATGCTCAAACCATGAAAAGCCCCAACGGTGCACAGCCAACACACCATGGCCTGGGCTGGCCACTCTGCCCTTAGATTTAATGAGAGATCAGAAGCTCTTGAACGACCTGAAGGCAGATTTAACGGACAACAGACGCTCATTGCAGAGAAAATGAATCCTGAATCTCATCTGTTTGAGGTGGAAGTAAAGGAAGAACTTCCGGGGATTAAAGGGCGTTTATAGGAGGGAGTGCCAAGTTCAGCCTGCATTCAAAACGGAAATAATTCTCATTATCATGACAGCTTTGCTGAAGGAAGAACTACTTTTCTGGGATTCAGTTGAATATGAAACAGGCTATGAATTTAGGTAGAGAGCGAGATAATGAGACTAGCTTTTCTTGCTAATGGAGCCTAAGTTTGTTTTGGTCGTAGTGATATCCTTTAAAACAGTAGAGACTATCGTTAATAAGCTGAAAGTTTCAGCTTTTCAGTTCATAGGTTAAAAATCTATAGGTGTGGCCTCTAAGCCAGTGGGAGAATCAGGTTTCCCTGAAAGGAAATCCAGTCCTGCCTAATCCCAGACTCCTAGATGTGTTATTACTGTCTGACACTTTCTCGGTACGGGTCATTCATCTCGAATTGATTCAAACAAAATTTTGAGAAAACATAAACCTTCCCTTTCGTCCTTCATGATCATACGCTACACAGAGCTGTGAAGAAGCATTTTCCCTCAACAATATATTCTGTGCATTATTTTGTTTTTTAATATATTTAGCTCTGCCTCATTCTTTTTTTTTTTTTAAATTAATTTATTAATTTATTTATGGCTGTGTTGGGTCTTCGTTTCTGTGCAAGGGCTTTCTCTAGTTGTGGCAAGTGGGGGCCACTCTTCATCGCACGCACAGGCTCAGTAATTGTGGTTCACGGGCCCAGTTGCTCTGCGGCACGTGGGATCTTCCCAGACCAGGGCTCGAACCCGTGTTCCCTGCACTGGCAGGCGGACTCTCAACCACTGCGCCACCAGGGAAGCCCTGCCTCATTCTTTTAAAGATTGCCTGTCCCTCTATCCATTAAAGAACACTTGCATATGCTCCAATTTTTCACGTTTAATGATTCTGAGAATATTCTGGAACACATGTACCTGGACCTTTTGCAAGGAATCAAAATTCCAAGAGACAGAATTGCGTGTCCAGTGGGGATCCACCTTTAACATGCTATCCTGGTTATTGTAAAGCGAACACACATTTTGTTAAAAATTAAAAGCAGTGGTAGACACTAAAACCAAAAATCTATAGGTGAAAAACCAGAGCTTTCCATGTAGAGTACATTACAATATTTCAAAGAAAGAACCAGATTAGGAAACATGTCTGTAGTCAGGAATCACTTGACCCCTTCAATTCCACCTTCTGGGGCTGCAGGTGTGGTCTGACTCAAGGCAGACCTGAGCACGTCGTTTTCTGGCCTCACAGCCCGGAGCGGTTCCCTGTCTTACAGAATCAGGTCCAAGCCCTGCATGTTATTCTGGGCCCTACATTCCTGCCACCCACTGCTTCAGCAGATGCTCCACAACCTTTTCCAGGAACTCCAAACAGCTGGGCTTCTCGCACACACCAGGCACTGATGCTTTACCTTCCCTGCCTTTGCACCTGAGGGCTGCCTGGAAGGCTTCTCTGCCACGTCCTTGCCTGGCTCGTAACCCTGACCCTCATTCTCGGCTCAGGTATCATCACCAGGAAGCCGTCTCTTAACCCCAAGGTCTTCCTTTACTAGCTTGTTTTCTCTGTCATATTTTATAAGGTTATCTATTTATGTGTCTATCTCCTTTCCTCGCTCCTTTTAAATTCAATAAATATTTATTTATCGGGTGCTCTTCTGAGGAAAGACAGCCTCAGGGCCCACCCTGGGGCCGAGGGCTGGGTTTCACGCACAGCAGGCCAGCTCTCAGCCCCGACAAACCAGTGAGTATCTCTAGATATCAGAGTACTCTGGGGAAATACTGGACCGGGAAGTTTCCCTACCATCTTCTTCTTTTTTTTTTTTTATCAGATGCAAAGTGTTTAATAGTGTTAATAATATGTAATAATAAGGGCGGCTAGTGAAGGCCCAGTGAAGAGAACGTGGGAAAAACAGTACCTGTGCTTCGTTTATTTCTCAGCCGAGCTAATGCTGCTGACCCTACCGCGACGTGTTTCACATTTAGAAAGAAGTCTGGGTGCTGGGCTGGGACGGCTTTAAGGTGGATGGCATGGGTGCCCCGCCGGCTCCCGTGAGGTAGCAGGGCCCCTGGGAAGGGGGCAGCCCAGAGGAATGCTCTGAATATAGACTAGAGTTTGACTTCCAGCAACACTACAGAGCCCGGAGGGCTACACAGCGATGGCCCCCAGACCACAAGATCACACAGAGCAGCCATCAGAGCAGAGGGAGGTCAACGGGGGGAGGAAAAACCACAGCCACGAGCATGGTCGTGTCCCCAGAGCCCAGCTGGTCTCCCTCTCAGTGGCCTACAGCGGTTACATGGGGCCCCTTGTCAGGAGGCAAGGAGCCGGGAGCCGGGAGGGCCTCCTTCTGGTAGGAGCTCTCTCAGGTCTCCCCACAGCTGTGGTGGCTCCCAGGGTGTGAGGATGCATGCACGTGACCACACGGGTAAGGGAAGGGAGACGCTGCCCTGGGTGTAGACTATCCCCAGGGAGAACCATCTGAATACGAATGGTGGTGTTTCTAAGCCCGTAAACCTGTGCAAAGCAGCAGATATACTTGGGCTCCTGGGAGCCCCTGACTATGGTAAACGTCGTTTCATCCATCCAGAGGTGTCCCCAAGTTATCCCCTCCCATGCTTAAAATTTAGAGAGAAGCTGGTGGAAGGCAAAAGCCCCATATTCAGAAACACACTCATGGAAAGGCTAGTTTAATGAAGAAGCCAAATGTCACCCCAACATAAGGCACTAACTCTCCCACCACAGGGATGGTGAAACCAGAGCCCAGAGTGTGTCCCGTGTTCAAAGGGATAGGAATCACTGACGTGAAAGAGAGAGTTTCATGGCCAAAAAAAATTGCGAACCAACTGGTTACACCAAGTTAAACAGATTTCTTTACAAAAGGCATTCTGAACGGCTTGAATGTATGTTACGAATGGGGATAATAATAGCTTCCTTATGTGGTGTCTGTGAGGATTAAATGATCTGATACTCGAAGGGAACTTAGAACCAGCATTTCGTAAGTGCTTAGTACAAGTCAGTTGTTTTCCTTGTTGTTATTCTCCAAGAGGGGATACAGTGGGAACCAACTGCCAGATGTATGTGACGTGGTGGCATCTGCCTTTCCCCGGTGAGTATCTCTAGATACCAGAGTAGTATGGAGGGCACTCTGGGGGAAATATTCGACTGGAAAGTCTCCCTAGCACTTGTTTTTAAAAATCAGGTGCAAAGTGTTTAGTAGTGTTAATAATAAATAATAATAAGGGCAGTTAGTGTTTCTTCAGTGCTTTCTCTATGCCAGGCACCGGGGAGGCATTTGCCACCCACCATGTCATATGGTTCTATTGCTGCGGGGCAGCTTCTGTTATCAGCTCTATTTTACAGAATAGGACTTGCAGCTTAGGAGGCTAAGAAGCTTGACGTTGAGAGAGCTGAGACTCAAACTCTGGCCAGATGGCGCCAAAGTCCCAGCGCTGAACTCCCCAGCTAGCAAGCCCTCGTAGAGCCCCTGACTGTCCCAGCCATGCAGCTGACGCCCTGAGACGCCCTCACTTCTTGCCCAGCCCAGACTCACCATGTTTTTCCACCGGCACGTGGCAACGGGGACAGGGTTTAGAGGTCTTCTTGATCGTTTCTTTGGAGGCGTGCTCCCACCGAGCCCGCTCTGCCGTCTTCTCATCAACTCGGTAGGCCTGGGTAAATGAGACAGAAGGAGCTGAAAGTCAGATCTTCACAGTGGGCTACAACGTGGGTCCCTTGAAACACTGCACAGGAAGTTCTTAGAGATGCAAGTGCCTTCAGGCAAGAAGCTCAAAAGTAAACTCACTTGACAAGTGGTGGATGGCTCCCGGCCATGCAGGGACATGCACCAACATGGTTTCTTAGCATCTGGCCTGTGCTTACAAGCTAAGACAAGACTGCAGTTTTGCAGTATGAGTTCCTCTTTTTTATTGTCTTGAATAATTGTAACACATAACATCTAGTGGGTGCTTAACATGCAGGCAAGGTGGCACATACTCTTAAAACCTTCTTGCTAGACGCTTCATCAGGTGAGTGTACTAGTTTTTATTTTACATCGAGGATTAGACATGTTAAACAACTGCCCAAAGCTGATAAGCAGCAGAGTCTATGTGACTCCAAAATCTCTGCTTTTAAACTTTCTTCAACATATTATTATCTTTCATTCCTGCACCTGGACAGGAACGTGGTCACAGACAGGACGGGGCAGGAACAGGGAGGTGAAGCTGATATGACAGAGGAAGTGGCAGC